>NC_050535.1:23867058-23889605 GCF_002922805.2 Oryzias melastigma | reverse complement strand
CAAAAACATTTAGGCCGAAAAAGTTTTGGCAAATCCAAATGAACTATGTGCTCACTCCCCTTTGAGTTGCAACAGTAAATTTAATATATGTTTTTCCCTTTTTTAAATGAGTTTCCCTTCTCTTTTCTCTTCGCCTTTAGAACAAAAATATATATAAGTATTTTTAGCTATGTGTGGCTTTCTGGAAAGCCGTAAATGTTTACATTTAGGCTGTGATTGTTGTACTTTTTCTGTTAGCCTACAAACCGACCCCGGCCCCCCATCAGAGAAGATAACGGTTATGTGGCCCTTACAAGAAAAAGTTTGGGGACCCCTGCTCTAATATACTATCTGGGTATTGTAAACTTAAAAAGTTCTGATTTAGTCTGAATACGTTTTCCGTTAGTATGCTTCCTAACACTGCACACTCAAAATCAAGGCCCGAGGGCCGAATCTGGCCCTCCGTGTAATTCTATCCGGCCCTGTGGATCACTTTATCATATTATTATTAACAGCCCGATGTTATCTTGCGCTTATTTCTAACTTGGAATTTTGACAAAATATATTTTATGGAGAGTAAAATATTAAAAGTTATTTAAGGTTTAACTTGACTTATTCTGGAATAATATTCCTGTCTGTTTTTATTCACAGTAACGTTAAAAAGTTACATTTTTAAAGTTTAAAAATAGTTTTAGAGTGCTCAACAAATGTTTATCATGTTCGGCCGCGACCTAAGGTGTGTGTTGGATTTTGCCCCCCTGTGTGATTGCTCTATAGAATATTTGACATACTTATACTCAGTATACCTAGAAAACAAACTTCAGGTTGGGTACTTCTTCTTAGGATTTTTCAAGCCAATGATTTTGTCCCAGATCATAAAAATACCCTTATCATTCGTGTAGAAGCTCAGCCTCAGATAACCGATTTTTACTTCAACTGAACTTCAGGGTCGCTTCCAAACCGGTTGAACTGGTTTTATGTCTTTTGGGGGAAGTGGGTGGAAAACATCGCGTTTTCCAACGGTCTGTGAACGCAGCGCTACAACCCTTCCACAAGCCCCGCCCTGGCTCTCTCCGGCGGCTGTGATTGGCTGAGCGGTGGCGCGCTTGCGTCACCGCTCGTCCTGCTCATTCATCTCCTGACTTGGGCGTTGGACTCGGCATCTTTTTGACTCGCGGGATTCCTGCCTTTGCAGCCCGTCTGCAGCGCCGCGGAGCCGAACGCGGATCTCCGGTGTCCCGCTGACTCAGCCAGCAGCTTCCCGCCTCTGCAGCTGGACTCTACTCCGGTTCTCCCGCGAAGTTTTTCTGTGTTTGAGAAGGAGCCAGCGGGGGGGGCAGCCGCGCGTTGCTTTTCAACAAAGAGCTCGCGAGTCTTTGTTCGTTCCGCGGATCTCCCGGTTGGAGCCAGGAGGATGGGAGCGCAACTGTCCAAGAGCCCCGGGGATGCGGAGACGGGCGTGGAGAGAGCCGGGGAGGCTGCAGCGACCCCCGCCAAGGCCAACGGACAGGTAGAGGAAGATTTAAGGCTCATCTCTGCGTTTATGTCGGGGGTGGAGGAAGGGGTGGAGGCGCTGCGCTCTGGCTCCGGTCCATGCGCTCTTTTCCTCTGGACCACCGAATGCTCAACAGTTGATTCTGCATTTCTCCACAACAGCCTGCAGCTTCACTCTCCCGGTTCTGCCTCCGTTCTAACGGTGCTGGTTCTGCTGGGTCAGACTGAAGGCTCCGAGCGGAGCAGAAAGGGAGGATGTTGGTGCGCAGCGGGCCGTGCGTCACGGAGCGCTCGGAGCGCGCTTCACAGAGAGTCAGGGCGCGGGGTCTGTTCATTTGCGGGTCTGGTGTCACGCGGGCTCCGCATTGAGGAGCGCTCAGCTCGTCTTCCGGTCTCTGCTGCTCCTGCTGTCCGCGCTTGGCACTGCTAACTCTCAAAACGGTTTCCTCTTTTGTTCTAGGAGAACGGGCACGTCAAAGTGAACGGGGACGCCTCTCCTGCAGCAGAGGAGGGGAAGCAGGAGCCTCAGGCGAACGGGACTGCCCCGGCCGAGGAGAGCCCCAAAGAGGAGCCAGAGAAGGCGGAGGCCGCCCCTGCTGAGACTGGGGCTGCAGGTGGGGAGAAGGCGGAGGCGGCACCTCCTGCTCCCGCTGAGGGTGAAGCAGGAGCCAAGCCGGACAACAGTGCCACTCCATCCACCAGCAATGAGACCCCCAAAAAGAAGAAGAAAAGATTTTCCTTCAAGAAATCTTTTAAGCTGAGCGGCTTTTCCTTCAAAAAGACCAAAAAGGAGACGGGTGACGGGGCCGAGAACGAGGAGGCGGCAGGAGCATCTGCAGGGGGGATCAAGACCGACAACCCAGAAAACCCCGCAGAGGACAAGCCCGCTGAGGGGGGCGCGGAAGCAGCCAAGGAGGAGGCAAAGCCCGAGGAGGCACCTGAAGGGGAGAAGCCTGCAGATGAGCCAAAAAGTCAAGAGAAGCCGACTGATGTGGTCACCAAAGTGGAGGAGGTTCCTAGTGTAGAGGAGGTTTCCAAAAAAGAGGAGGCTCCTAAAGTGGAAGAGGTCCCCAAAGTGGAAGAGGTCCCCAAAGTGGAAGAGGTCCCCAAAGTGGAGGAAGCTCCCAAAGTGGAGGAAGCTCCTAATGTGGAGGAGGCTCCTAAAGTGGAGGAGGCTCCTAAAGTGGAGGAGGCCCCTAAAGTGGAAGAGGCCCCCAAAGTAGTGGAGGAAGCACCAAAAGTGGAGGAACCCTCCCAGGAAGCATCAGAAGCTCCAGCGCCTGAAGCTGAAGAATAAAAGGCAGAAGAGGACGGAATGATCCAGATATTCAGAGCAGACTCGCCCGTGTGTACGCCGGAGAGCTGGGTTCAAAGGACTCACCTGCCAACCAGGAGATTTTCAAGCTTTTCCTTCTAATCTCAGACCCCCCCCCACTCCTCCACCTTACAAAACCCCCCCTGGTCCTTCGGGCCGGGAAGGTGGGTGGCTTCGGATCGTCAACATCAATTTTTACATCAGTATTAATAACTTTTATTTTTCTACAACAATGGGGGTGACACACTGGTGGGGATGAAAGGGGCGGGGCTTCAGCCATAGATGAGGAAGAACAGAAACTCTGCAGGATCGACAACACTAAGTCTCCAGAGTCGGTCCGGTGCCTGGAGTCCAAGGCCCGGAGAGCTCTGCAGGACAGCAGACGTGCTCACAGGAACTCCACTTCTCATCAGCTGTGATTCAAATAGGCTTTTATTGCTCATTGCTGGTTTTCTGACCGTGATGAAAGTGTAAGTATGTATAGGAACACTGTTTTTAACTGTGATTATTGTACAAAAGCAGATCTCTAGGAGCAGACAAAGTTTGCAGCCGTGTTTTCCACCGCGAGACTCTCGCTCAGACAGCACAGCAGAGGGGCTCTCATGGAAAACTGGGACCTCTCTTTCCTGTGGACTCGACCTGTCGGATGCAAATGTTGCTGAAGCATCTTGTAACTTTTTCTTGTTTCTTTTCTTTTGTAAATAGTGGAGAAGCTTGACAGATTCTGCTCAGATGGAATGTTACCTTCTCCTGCTTCAGGTGTTTGGGTTTTCAATAAAAGCAAAAAAAGGAATAAATCTGAATAAAATTTCAGCTACATCATCTCCTGTTTTTTTTTTAAACACACATTCAAATGAAAGGTCCATGTCAGGGGGGGCAAACGTTTAGCAAAAAGGGCCAGATTTGGTGAAATGAGAATCCAATTTTATGCACAAATCAAGGATTACACACATACATCGAGGTGAGTCTATTTTCTCTCCATATTATCTTATTCAAAAGTGAGGCATGAACAGGTGTTTCGTATTTTACTCAAAAAATGCTCCAGTTTCTACTTGCCCTGAGGGCTCTTTCTGTCAACTTTACTTTTTATTTACATTTGACATGTTAAAAGATGAGCTAGAACATGTGACAGTGGGGTCCTGGCTGTGTTGTCACATGTTTATGGTTTATAATTCAACCAATCATAAGCAAGATATCATACACAGTTTTTAGAAAGTGCTGGAGGCTGCATGTTATTTGAATGTGGGCCACATTTGGCTCACGGGCCGAACTTTGGACATGTTGGTCTGTGTTGCCAGATTCTAACATCAGTGGATGAAGATTCCAGCACTCAGAGCAGCATCGCTGGACCTTCAGTAGTGTCCCAGTCAAACATTTCCACAGAACTTTCACAAATATGCTGCAGAGCGCCTATGTCAGGGATACCAATGGAGCTTACTGCTGCACAGCTTTGTCACAGACTTTGGTTAGATTTTTGTCATGAAACTCGTGTGTGTCGCGGGTTTAATGTTGCTGCTTCAGAAAAGCTACAAGTTCACATCAATGCAGCTGCTGTTGCTTCTATGCAATGTTTGTACAAGAGGTAGAAAAGCTAAAAGAATCTAGATGATATGAAATGAGAGAGAAATCACAGATAAATATTACCAAGCAGATTGAAGAAAGGTTTGGTGTGTAAGCCGACTCCAGCTGCTGCCTGAGCTGCACGGAGCGATGCTGGCAGAAAGAGCAGGCTGAAACAAATCTGGATATAAACCTTTTCCCCCAGTCATCTCATTGAGGTGATGAGTTTACCTGTGAAGGAGCTGAGTGGAAAACGTCTTCTGGATCACCTGCCAAAGGCTGGCTCATCCTTATCTTAATGTCCTGAAGCACAGCAGAGCTCAAAGCCAGGTCGGGTTCAGGGTTCAAATCCCTTTGAAGGCTGGATGTTCATCAGGCATGTTCCAGAGCACATCCATGATTTTTACAGCTGAAACTCCTCCAGATGGATTTATTGGGTTCTCCTTTTTAAATCTATGTGGTTCCGATTTTTAACAAAAACTTGTAATTCAAATTTAAGATAACCAAGTAAGTGAGGGAGAGTAAAGTTAAAGTCACATTAGTTCACGCAGTGCAGTCTGTGAAATTTGCTCTCCACAATTGACCCATCCCCTGGGGGAGTGGTGAGCTGCAGACACAGCTGCGCTTGGGAACCATTTAGTGGTTTAACCTACCCATCCAACCCCTTAATGCTGAGTGTCAATCAGGGATGCACTGGGTCCAATTTTTAGAGTCTTTAGTATGACTCTGCCTGGATTTGAACTCACAACCTTCCAGTCTCGGGGTGGACACTCTACCACAAGGACACTGAGCTGGTAAAGTAAAAGATTGAAGGTTTCCTGTGTGCGATTCTTCCTCAGAATGTGAGGATTACTCTGTTCCGATATGGAGATCTTTCATTCCTCTCCAAAACTCTGGACTCGGTGCCCCCTTGTGGTTGAACTGATTTACTACACACTTCCCTTCACCAGACTGCCCAGCAAACAGTATAAAAAGTTTTATTGACAAAGGCAAATTATCAAAAATTAACAACTGACATTGGAGTTTCACCTGCAGACTTTCCTAAAAACAAAAAAAGCTCAAGTTTCCTTCAGAAGATCAAGCACATTGGAAACACATGGTTCTGGAAAAATACAAAGTTGACACGATAAAACAGAGCAGGGATTTGGAATCGAACTATGGAGTCGTAATAAATATAATGCGTCTCCGTGACGAGCCGGGTCTGCACGCGGAGAGGCGGGTCAGGGTCATGGTGAGGGTTCAGGCGCTGCTGCTCTGCTCCGTCTTCACACTGCAGAGGGAGGAGGTCAGGATGGAGTCAACACAGTCCGAGTCTGCTGGTGAGGAAGAACTGCTGAGTCATCACCTTTTGGAATCAGTTTTCTCTGAGCTGCCGTCCTTCGTCTTCTCCTCTTCCTTTATATCTGTGGAGGGAAGGCGAGAGGTCAGACCTGTTCTAGCATCTTTTCATTGTTGTCATCTGTCCCGTCACTAACCAGCTTTCTTCTCCTCTCCATCCTTCTTGTCCTCCTCCAGTCTGGGCCGCTTGCTTCCCTTCTTGTGGGTGGCCACGTTCCTGCGGCCTCCCTCCCCTTCGTCCTCAGAGTCGGAGAACTCCTCATCACAGGCTATCCTCTTATCTGTGGCTCGGACTGTGGTCACACAGCAACACACTGACTGCAGCGGCGGGGGCATGGGGGATCATGGGAAGTTTGTGAAGAGCGAGCAGTCTTACTGGACAGGCGTTTGTCGGGGTCCTCTTTGTCCTCATCCACCGTGTCGTCGGGGACGGCGTCCTCCGGGATGGCCTGCATCTGAACTCCTGGAGCGTGAGGAAGCATCCGCAGGTTCTCGAACAAGCGCTGCCTGAATACATGCGCAGGCCATCAATGCGACCCCGTTCTGCTCCGCAGAGCTGTTTAACACTTTAACTCCGGAGCTCCAGTCTTTGTGTTTTTGATTTACCGTTAACGTGACCATTCCAGTAGAATATGAAGGAGAAAAGCGGATTGAGCTGCTTTTGTCTTTCATATTCTACTGGAATGGTCACGTTAACGGTTGAAAAGTTACAGTATGTTCAAGATTTAGTGTTTAAGCGTCACAGACGATGGCTCAGGTGTTAAAGTGTTAAACATTCCCTCAACTATTTCATCTTACAAAGACAATCTCACTTCAGCTTAAATGAAAAACTGCTAAATGAGGCCACAACTCAACCCGGTTCCAAGGATTATTACAACCTATAGTGCAGCTGTAATCAGACTACGGGAGGAGCTGCACTAAAACAGAACAACGGTGAGCCTAGTTTTATTTTACATTATATTATATTAGTTTTATATCATCCAAAGACTTGATTTCTGCTATTTTAAAATAATAACATAGATGAAATAAAGCCTTAAACATTTTAATGTCAGAGCAGTCACCAAAGACTGCAGAACACACCTCCCTCATATCACCCTAACTCTGTTTACGCAATGAACAACACTGAAGAATTCTAAAGTGAAGGAAAACTTTATTGAAGTGTTGTTGCTTCGTCAGCTTCAGAACCAGCTGGAGTTACGCTGAACAGTTACTGACGACTGGAGCTAAAACTCCAGTGTGAAAGGGATAAACTGAACTAAGAGAGGCAGATTTCACAGGATAATCTGTAACCACTGAAGATCCTCATTCAACCACTAATGAAGTCACTTCATTCAGTGATGGTGTTTGGTCCTAGCAGCTCCTGTGACCCCTCCTCACTGGAGCTGGGTCCTTTGACTCCTCATCTCAGACAGTCCATGTCAAATCTGGGTTTTAAGATGGACAGTGATTTTAAACTTGATGGTCAGATTAGCTCAGTGGTAAAATCCAGCTTCTTTTATCTGAGGCAGCTGGTGAAGGTCAAACCATTTTTATCTAAACGTAATTTTGAGACAGTAATCCATGCTTTTATCACATCCCGGCTGGATTACTGTAACTCTCTTTATTTTGGAGCTAGCCAGTCATCCCTCTCACGTCTCCAGCTGGTCCAGAACGCTGCAGCTCGGGTTCTAGTTGGAGCGCGTAAGAGGGACCACATCACCCCCATCCTGGCTACCCTTCACTGGCTGCCTGTGAATTTCAGAATTCATTTTAAGATTCTTTTATTTGTTTTTAAATCTTTGAACAACTGTGCACCGCCGTACCTCTCTAAGCTTCTCTGTCCCTACACCCCGACCCGGAGCCTCAGGTCAGCTGATCAGCTTCTCCTGGAGGTACCGAGGTCTAAGAGGAAGCTCAGGGGGGAACGAGCATTTTCAATCTGTGCACCGAAGCTGTGGAACGCTTCACCACTGAGCATTCGGCAGGCGTCCTCACTGTCCATTTTTAAAACACTTCTTAAAACCCATTTTTACCGCCAGGCATTGGACACTGTATGAGACTCTGCTCTGCTGGTGTGAATTATTGTTTAATGTTTTATCTTTGTTTTTATCTGGTGAATTTACACTATTATGTAACTTATTTATATGTTTTTATTCTTAAAGTTTATTTTTAACTGTTTTTTAATATCTTAACTGTTGTTTTTATTGCTCTTTTAATGTACAGCGCCTTGTTTGGCCAATGGCCATTTGAAAACTTGGATGAACGACAAAACGAGACTAACCGCAGAAAATCGGATCACAGAAACAAACTAACTTGATCTTATCCAGGTACTCCTGTGTGTTCTGGTTGGTCATGTTGGAGGGGCTGATGTGCAGCTTGAAGTCTGGTCCAAAGTACTCAAAGTAGTCGTTGTAAGGCAGTTCTGCAGGAGAGTCAGAGGGAGATCTTTAGCAGGAAGAAAGGACAAACTGCAGCTGCACTGAATGAGGAGCTCAGAGAGGCTCAAAAGCATCATGGGAAAACACAGGTGTTACCTGAAGTAAAAACACTAACTCTAGCAGTTTTAAACCATAAAACAGTTGCATGTTTGCTTTCTATTGTTGATTCTTCCTGCATCAGAAGCAGCTGTCCTCTGGAAATACCAGTTCTTTGTTTTACACAGTACAGCTGCACCCCCTGCTGGTCTAAACGCGTACCTGCAGGCATGCAGCTCTATGCCTCCCAGCTCTTTAAAAGTGCATTCACACAGAACGTGATTCGGGCGTGATTCTGCCAGTTTCAATGTTAAATCAATGGAACAGACCCGACATGAGGCGATCTGAAGTCCCACGGCGTGATTTGAGCAAAAAGCACAAATCGAGCAGCGCAGCTAAAATTGAAATACCTGAAGTTTAACATATCGCTGCGTCGCATCTACCAATCAGTATCTCAGCTTTGGGCACATGACTTTTTCAGTGACTCGATCAGCGGGTAGAATATTAATCCAAAGCAAACGTTTTTGTCCTGAACTTGCATCTTTCAATCTTTAACCCACTGGAGCTGCAGGTTCTCAGAGTTCATCTGGATACTTTTGGATGAAGGTGGGATAAACTCTGGACTGAACTCCTGCTTTCTCTCCTGCTCACTCACTTAATATGCCAGCAGACAGAGAGATGCTGTGGGGTAAACCTGATTCTCAACATCTTCTGTGTCTTCACACATTCTAAGTGACATATCCACAGACACCGTTCCTTATAGCATCATCCTAAAACATTAGCTGGTAGCTCCTCCCACATGCGGCATCAAGCTCAGGAACATACTTTTTGACAGGCGATGAGCAGCTAATATGTTGCCCAATGAAAAAGGGGCAGGGCATGAGAATTTGTTGCTCAAATCATGTTCAGTATGAATGCACCTTAACACAACAAAAGACCAACCGTCTGGGATTTCCGTGTCCAGAGCCACAGCAGTTTCATAGGTCCAGCAGCGCGCCACATTCCGAATGGTGTATCCTCCTCCCCCCAGCATGAGCAACGGCAGGTTGAAGGACTTGATGTACTCCACACATTTGGCATGACCTACAACAACAGCAGGTTAGGCACACCCTGCAGGGTTCAGCCGTGCAGGCAGCGTGGCGCCAACGTGTACCGCGGATGGTGAGGTTGAAGCATCCGAGACGGTCTCCTGACAGAGAGTCTGAACCGCACTGCAGAACCACAGCGCTGGGCTGGTACATTTCCATCACCTTCGCCATCACCTGTAGGCCCAAGCAGGAATGAGTCCACCAACGACAGCTTCTTCCTCATGTCCAGTCTGGATGCATCTTACCGGTTTGAAGATTTGCTCATACGACTCGTCATCAATCCCATCCCGCAGCGGAAAGTTCACAGCGTAGTATTTACCTTTTCCTGCTCCAATATCCTGAGGAGCACACAGGACACCAACAAACCCTTCATGAAAAAGATCTAACCTCAACAATTTCTTCATCTTCGCCTCAACATCCGCCTCTTCCATCAGTCCATCTGTGATCACTGCTCACCCTGAGGTCTCCAGTTCCAGGGAAGTACTCTCCATACTTATGGAAAGACACTGTCATGACCCTGTCAGTGGTGTAGAAGGCCTCTTCCACTCCATCTCCATGATGGATGTCGATGTCAATGTAGAGCACCCTCTGGTGGTACCTGATGAGAAGACACAGGGTCATTCCTCTGCTGAGCACTACAACTGGTGGACAAGAAGTTCATGAGAATCCATCTGACTTGAGGAGCTCCAGGATGGCCAGCACAATGTCGTTCACATAGCAGAAGCCTGAAGCCTCAGACTTCTTGGCGTGATGAAGTCCCCCCGCCCAGTTGACGGCAATGTCCGTCTGCTGCCTGTTCAGCTTCACAGCACCGGCTGTCCAAAGAGATCAGAGCAGGGGATGGATTCAGAGCTCTGCTGCTGAGTTCAGGTACTGAAGTGATCACTGGCCTCTCACTAGGAAATTACTACGATCATTCCATGAAGGAAAGGCTTTCCCTGCATGGTGTGGTTTGTGTGGACTCACCAGCAGAACCGCCGGCTGACAGCTGACAGAACTCAAACAGGCCGTCGAACACAGGACAGTCCTCCCCGACGTTGACTGAAAAATGCAACACCAATGACAAACCAGAACCCGGACAGACACCAAAGCTTGCTTTAATGCCTTTGTCAGGAAAGATTTTCTCACGCCAAAAACAATTTATGTGGCAGCACATGCGGCTAATTCACTGCTCGACACCCGTCCACAAGGTGTTCATAAGCCTGACGCTTCTGTCAGATGTGGGAGGAGCTACTGTCAAAATGTTTTATCTTCATCTCTACATGGAAGACCCGGATGATATTGAGAGGTCTGGCTGATTTATTAAAAAGAGCTCTACAAAAACATAAGTGATTCTGTCTCCATGTCTCAGATGATTCAGAGACTCTTCCAGAACAGAGAGCTTCACATCTACTGCAGGAGCTTTCAGCGGTACTTCTGTGACCCGGTTTGACGACTCACTGTCCAGCATTAGTCCAAGGAGGGAAAAAAAAAGAATACAATTAGAAGAATATGTTATTATTGCCTCAATGCAAATAAGAAAAACATAAAGTTCAGGAGGAAAACGACCAGATTCTCCTCCACCCACTGATCACGTCATCACAACGTCATGCTACTCCTGATCCTAAAAACACCACAGGACCTCTGACCGCATCTGTACACTAACTCTGCATTGAAAATGGACACTACTGACACACGCATCACATCTGGAGAGAGCTATTGACTGTATATGTGAATTAGACTGAATGACTCCTCCCCCTGGTGTTCTAAATAGGAAGTCATGCTGGTCCAAGAAGCCAAAATCTCATAGACTTCTACAGAGAAATAAACAGTCATTCTATTGGTCAGAATAAGCATTCTTGCTCTGATACCTTTTTAAATCTGTTCTTGATAATCTTCATTTTTGATGATATTTTTTTTTTCTATGGTTCAAGTAATAAAGTTCTAAACTGACCAATTAGATAACTAGATAACACAAGGGGATTCTAACGTTGAATGTTTGAAACATTTGACGGATTTCAGGTAGCCCACTCTTAAGTGGTAGAGGTTTGGAGTTAAAGCAAACTCACTCCTGATTGGTGAGAGTGGTTGGCATAGAAACATAGACTCAGACAAACTTAGACCAATCACTGCTTACTGATGACGCCTGGCTCCAACACAGTGACATTCATATTGTGAAACATGGCGATTGAATCAACTTGAGTTGTTGACGCTGGAAATTTTTTTTCTATGGATGAGGTCACACTTGCTTAGTCCAGTTCTTACATACAGTCAATAGTGTGAATGCAGCTTAACTGACAATAAAATTAACTTGACTTGTATCCTAAATGCTTCCTCGTTTTTGTCTGAGCATCCAGTGTCCACTCACAGCGCTGCATCTGCTTGCTGAACTCGGACATGTTGTCTGGCCGTATGGATCTGAGGAACTTGATGTAGTCGTCACTGTGGTATTTGGTCATCTCATCTGCGGTGGCTTTGTGTGGCCTCTGAAACCAGGATAAAGGTGGAGAGGAAACCAGAACTGAATGACAGAAGGAGGGAAGGATCTGCTGAAGCTCACATCATGCAGTTTAAATAAAAGCTAAAGTCTGTGGATCTGCTGAGGAACATGTTCCTCACAACAACACTTCAGATGAAAACTTACATAGATCTCCATTTTTCTGTACAGGCCGTAGTTCAGAAGGAGGTTGTGAGTCATGCGGATCCGGTGTGGCTTCATGGGGTGTCCTTGTCCATAATAATAGTTTCCAACATCACCTGGACACCAGTCAAACATAGAGAGGCTGAGCATGGCGTCAAACACTAACATTTGCTTCTCCTGCATTTCTGGTTCAATTGTTAGTATTTCTGTTTTGTTTCTAACAGATAACGAGCGACAACTAGTAATTTACCTACAGACCCACTCTTTGAAAAGTGCTTTGGTGTTTTCAACATGTTCTCGTGGAATTTTTGTGATGATTATAAAGAAGATCAAGGGTGTTTTATTCTGGAAAAAGGATTTGTCCTGGTCCCAATTTGCTTAATTTGTTCCAGGTTGAGTCCTAAGCCTTGAATTTGGTCTGGATTCAGACTGGGGTCTACCAGAGATTTCTGTTCCGGTCCAAACCTTGTAAACAAAACCACCAGACTAAAGATCTCTTCAGTAATTGGCCAGGGGCCCGTTTCAAGAAGCAGGTTTTGTTGGAACTCTGAGTTCGTGAACTCCAAATTCAGTAAAACTCTTGAGTTTTCGGTTCCAGAAAGAGGGATAACTCAAACCCGGGAAAGTGGGCGAAACCAAGCCTGTTCCAAGAAGCAGGTTAAGCTGAACTCAGAATCAATCACTATGGTAACTGAGTCTGTGAACGAAACCTGGTCGGTAGCAGGTTTTCTTCAGGAAACTTAGAGTTCTCTGCGGTCTCCGCCCCTTTTTAAAGTGAAAGATGATCAAATATGAGTTCCTCATGAACATTTAGAGAACATTCACGTTAGAGACGTCACGTTTTCACCACGTAGAAACGAAAATGACACGTTCATTCATAGAGGATCATGTAGAGAGGAGGCTGATTAATCCAGAGGAAATGTTATTTACGTCGGTAGAGGATTTGGAGGACACGAGTCGACTGACTGCAGTTTCCCAATTCATTTTTATTTCAGCGATATTATAAATAGTGAGTTTTTCCAGGGACTCGTTATTAAAAAATACAGTTTTCTTTTCCTTATTTTAAACCCTTAACAATAGGAATTAAGGGATGTCAGGCACCGGAGAAGGATGTGGACTCATCCACCGTCCGGGACATGCGTCAGACATTAGCTCAAGTGATAGCAACGCTGCCTCCCACCGCATAGGTAGCGAGTTCGACTCCCGGCTTCGGAAAGTTATTTTTACGTTTAAAAAAATTCGGCGAATATTTTTTAAGTCTTGAGAATTAAAATTAAATAAATACTTTTTTAACATATGCCAGGCAGCTACAGTTTCTTTTTAGCGTGCAGTGATATCTGTGTGTGTAGGTGGGGGGTTATGATCACGGAGATTACTTATTAGATTGGTAACAGATCAAAAACCACTCCTTACTCAACAAGAGACAAAATAACATTCCTGACATTCTTTATTCATTATTAGAAATGATTCAAATAACTGCAGATATTTTCTCTCTGTTCTACCGCTGCAGCTGTGTTGCTTTTCTTGCAGTAAATGTTCTCTATAGTCGCATATGCTTGAAGGAACTTAGCAATTTCCCTCGCCGGAAGTACGTAACTCAGCTGTTTGTTCCCGTTGCCATGGTGAATCCTGCTGTCTTTGCTCCATTGATCAGGGCTTTTTATGGTTGCGACGCTCACACCTGATTCTGGTTCTGACAACTTCAAGTTGATTGATTCAAACATTTTCAGCTGTTCTGGAACCGAAAACCCTGAGTTTGAGAATTTTGAGTCCAGTGACTCTAAGTTCAGGTTTGAGCTCTAAATTTGTTGAACCTGCTTCTTGAAACGGGCCCCAGGAGTTATGGGGGCGGGTCAAAACAAAAAGAGAAAGATTTTGCCAGGATTGTTCACAAATTCAAACTTTATATTTTGCTGTATCACTGTCAGGTTCAACACATTTTACTGGTACTTTGGCATGGGGAAGATGGTGCCGGGATGCTACAGCCACGAGGTACATTAGTGTCTATGACAGATAGATTGTTGGGAAGACATTTTAAGAACCAATGTACATTATGTTAAAAGTTGTTTTCATAGGCCTGTGTTCATCCAAACACATTTTAATGAGTTTCTGTTGCATCGCTGCTCAATGTTAATCTGCTAATAACCAGCTACGGTGGCCGTTATGGTTCAGTTATTCTGCTCTTGGACCGCTTTCTATTCAGAAGGAGGAATTTCAGAGCGAACCGAAGTTCAGTCTGATTGGAAACAAACCGAGACCACGTGAAAAGATGGATCTGAGAGCGGTTCCTGGTTCTGAGCCAGGATCCGCTTCAGACTAAAACTTTGTTCTGGATTATCAGGTGAAATGAACTCCGCTTCACACCCTAAAATGGCATGTCTGGGTATTTATTCAGTCAAATTGTTGTGAATCAAGACAGGGTTCCACACGTTTCTTCGTGTAAAATGTAAGACTTTGTAAGACCATTTTTTGACCTTTAGTATGAAAAATTAAGATCAATTTCTCTGCTTAAGTCCAAGTCGTATGAATGAAGTAAAAACAAAATTCTTGAATTTCAGAACGATTACTCGTCAGTAACAGAGTAACGTAACAAATTACACTTCAAACTTCAATAATTAAATTACACTTAGTAGACTACAGAAACCCTCATTACTCACATTTTGGTGCAGTGAAACCGTCTGTCACTAATCAAACCCATTTGTGTTAACAGTTGGATCTAACATTTTCTTAAACAATAGATTCTAATAACAACAACAAAAATCACTGATGTATGTGGAGAATTGGAGGTTGGTCAAAGTAAGATGAAGAGAATTAGAATAGAGACGTAGATGAATTCATACAGACATTCTGCAACTGGAGATATCATAGACTGTAAACAGTCTATGGGAGATATTCACATTATTTCCAATTTGTTGAAAACAAAGGGAAAAACATTTTAGTTTTAAGGTCTAAAATTTTAAAAAGTCATACAGAAAAAGTTTGAAATTGCACCATTTTTAAGACCAATATATCAAAATCTAAGACTATTTAAATGTTTTTTAAGGCCCAAGACTTTTTAAGACCCTGTGGGAGACCCTGTATGAGTGGACAAAAAATGCTGTTGGAAAAAGCTAAAAGTAAGACACAAGCTTGCTGAAGATTAAAATAATCAAAGGATTTTAAAAGATTCTTTAGCAAAAGTGTTGAGTACGTTAGCAAAAGCATAAAAAACTTGAAATAAATAAAACGATTTTAAAATGTCCAAGTTGCCTAATGAATTAGCTAAAATTATAACATTCGAATGATGTTTAAACGAAGGTCCCCTCTGTTCGGACTGGACAGACTTGTGTTTGGACCTGAACGCAGGTTCGGAGCCACCTGTGACTCCTGCAGACGGTCACGTGACCCCTAGACGAGCCAGGCCGCGCGTGCTCGTCTGTGAACAGGCTGACAGTGGTGTGGTGTGTGTCTGGCTGTACTGTCGGACAGAAGCCTCTTCTAACTGGACCTGAACGCAACCTTAAAAGCGTATCTCCTCGTACATTCCCGGATGTGGGTTCCCTCGGTGTGATGATAATCAGGAAGCCCGGAACTGGCTCTCAGACTGTCCGGAGTCCCGTACCTCAGTCTCACACCGAGGGGAGGTAGACGGGAGTCATGACTCGTTCCCGTTCCGCGTTACTCAGTTTCAGAGAAGCAGAAGTGTCTTTATCCCCGCAGAAATGATTCCGACCGAAGAACTGACCGATGCTAACGCATGTCGATGCTAACAGCTAGCGTTAGCGCGGCAGCAGCAGCGGCGGCGGTTCGGACCCCCCATGGTGGCTCTTACCGTCGTAGTAGTAGCACACCTTCTTCTTAGTTCCACCCGCAGCCGTGTACGCCATGCTGAGACCTCCTCGATCACCGCAGGTGAGGCTGAATTCGCTTTAACAGAGACTAGAACAGGATGGAGAACATCTGCACGGCGTCGATGAGTAGGAGGGGGTTAGGTGGAGTGGGCGGGGCAATGTGGGGCCCCGCCCCTGTACCCCACTTTCTTTTTCTTTGTCCCTAGTCCTTTATTGTTTACAAGCAACCCCCCACCGTATACAAGGAAACAAGTGTCACCCCGATTTGTGAGTGCGTCACTCTTGATTTGTAACTCATACAATATATTTTGTGCATAAGTACAACAACTATGAAATAAAAAATAAATGTATGCATGCACAACTTAAAATCACAACAGTTTTTAAATTAACTATACACACAAATCTTTAAAACATTATGCAAGAATTGGTTGTTACACAAAACCACATTTACGCAAAATCTGATGTGAGACTGTTTTTCAGGTCTCCAAGAATTATGAGTGATGCGTTTAAATGCCGCTAGAATGGTGAGAGCTTTCCTATCAGCTGCTTTGAAATTAGATTAGGAATAAAATCTGATGAAACTTGACATTTTTCCACTTAATGAAACACATATGACACATTAATTAATACAAAAACAGTATAAATAAGCGTTTTTAAAACACTTTCATCTCTTCAAAAATAAAAAGATTTTCCTAAACCAATCACTTTCTCTCTGTAGCATAGACTGTATATAAAATAACAAAATAATAATTATTTTTACAGTCTATGCTCTGTAGCCCCCCACTGACAGCACCTCCGGCACTAGACTTTCCCAAGCGCTGGTCACGTCACGGGGATAACAGGTGGTGCTGGACCCTTCTAAGCGGACCAGAACTCCCCGTTCTGGAGCGGGGTGCAGTGCTGATCACCTGCAGGGAAAGCGGAGTCCAGAGGCAGCAATAAGAATAATCACATATTTAGACTTTTTTATATTAATTATCAAACATATCTGTTTAAGAAAGTGCTAAAATGTAAAGTTTCACCAGAAAATATGATCAACGTAATTCCAGCAGATTCTAAAGGAGAGAAGTGGCTCAAAAGGCTGTTCAAAAGTTACAGTATGTTAAAGATTTATTGTTTAAGCATCACCAGCGATGCCTCAGGTGTTAAAGGATTCAGCCAAGCTCCCACAAAATGTGAATAATAATGTTCTAATGTTTCTACAAACTGTGAACTCTTCCATTGATCATGAATAAAACCCCATTGGACATATCTGATCCACTCTAGTGTTTGAAGCACAGCAAATAGGATTTGAATTAAAAATATAGATTTTAGCCATTTAGTGATCATTTTCAAAACAACTGTTCAGGTACAAGACCTGATCCAGTCACTTATCCTCAGAGCTTAGGAACATTGAGGCGGGACCCAACATGACGTACAATTACAATTCAATTTGAAGTTTCTTCTCATTTGGTGGCGAGAGTTTAGCAAAACACAAATTATCCAAGAAAAGTTTTTATGTTCTTTAATTTACTTTTTTAACAACACATGTATTACAGCAAATAACTGAACATGGACACAGAGTAAAAGTTGTCTGACAGAAGTCAAAGGACAGCTTCGGTTTTTCTTCTCGGCTTCTTGCAGCATTTTTTAAGAGCAGCAAGCCTCAGTTTAATCCCCACAAAGTGTCGAAGGTGCAGTAAGACTCAGAGCACAAACTCTGGATCTTTGCTCATGAAGCTCTAAAGCCCTTTAGACAAATAATAATAAAATAAGATTATTGTTTAACAAATGTATTTAAAAATGCTTTGATTGAAGACCATGAACCAACAGAACATATGCAACAGTCAGTTATGACATCATGACATCAGGACGTCATGGGTAGGACATACAGTTCAGATCAGGGGCGGGCAAACTGCAGCCTGGGGGCCACATACGGCAAGCTTAACTATTCAGTCTGACCTGCTAAACTGGAATAAATTAGATATACTGTATATTGTTTAATAATGTTTTATGTTCCCTGTTATTCTGGTGTGTCCAAGATAGTACATAACAAATACATTGAACTTTATCTATAGGTGCAGAAAGTTATTCTGCTTTCATGCGGTGTTGAAAGATTTGTTGTTTTTCTGACGTTCGTGTGTGTTTTTCAAGTCGTACAGACATTTTTCCGATCATTCAAACACCACATGAACACCGGATTTCTGTAAGTTTTCATTTGCACATCAACCCATAAAAACTTGGGTCTAAAATGAGAGCAAAAGCCACAAATTTTGAAATACAAACTCAAAACGTTTCTGTTTAAAAGTGATTTTCAATCAAATTAAGGCCAGCTTTTTATCCAGATTCCTCTCTTATGAGCTGGATTACTAAAACAAGTAACACGTCTATTTCTGGTCCGGCCCTTCTGTCAAGTTTTAGAGTCCACAAGTTTAGAAGTTTGCCCACCCTTGGTTTAGATTATATTAATACAAGAATTCATTAATTCATTCATTCATTCATTCATTCATTTCACCATTCTGTGATGCGTTATCTGACAAAAGAATCGATCTTAAAGCTAATTACAGCAGGTCAAATGGCTGTCAGATTTCCTAAAAAATTCAGTCACACAAACCGTTTTTTTTTTCTAGATCTTCATAAATGAGGGCTTTTAGCTTTTTCTTTCTTTTTTTCACTTATGTTGGAACATTGAAACATTATTATGTTCTCTTCAGTGAAACAGTTTCACTTTAGGAACTTTTTTTTTCAATAAGGTGCAATTCTAAATTGGAATAAATTAGACAAAAATCCCCCTAAGGAATCTCATTAAAGACATTTGACTGATTCATCATGGCCAGCTGAATGTCCTTCCAGTAATCTGGTAAAATTTTTGATTGAAGGGATGAAAGAACTTCTGCAGTTTTGTCACCACGGCTGAGTCCACGTCAGGATGAATGCGACCCTTGCTGCCTGCTAGGCACTTGCTGAAGACAAAGTTGAACCGCAGACAGTAAAATCCTCTGGTGACGTTGAAGTACAGGTTATACTGGCTGATCCTGGATGGGAGGTTAAGGAAGTGCTCAACAAGCTGCAGCTCGGGCAGTGGGTCTGTTATGAGGCGATCTCCATCAACAATGTGGAACTGTTCCACCGGGAAATACTTCAGCCAGCGCTCCAAGTGTTTGGTGTAAATGCTGGTCCGGACAGCTTTGTACTTTGTGTTCACCTCACAAGTGTTGGAATTAACAGCTAATTTTTCAAACTTGTGGTAAGTTTTGTTTTTGCGCTCTTTTCCCTCCAGCACCTGCGTATAATCAGACACAGCTCTAGTGATGGGCTCCCTGACGATGATCAGCAGCTTGATGGATGAGTTCATCTTAAAGATGCGTTCAGGAACTTCCTCTGTGATGAAATACGCAGGACTTTTCTCAATGGTGATCTGATGGGGGAAGGAGAAGGGCATTTTTTCTCTGTACCACTCGATTCCACGGGCATAGTTTTTGTCGTTATCAAAGAAGTGTATCTCCTGTGAGGCTTTGACCACCGCAGGATGCAAGTTAAGCATTTCCAGCAACGCGCGAGTTCCTCCTTTACGAACCCCTATGATGATGGCTCGAGGCAGCTGCTGAACCAAGGTGTGTGGGCGAATTTGCTCTTTGGTGACATTGCTCCTTTGGAGTTCATGGAGCATGCCACGCTTAAACTGCAGTGTGCGGAGAGGAATCTGCTCCGGTTCAGGGGTGGAAAATTTGCTCTCAATTGGGCAAATGGGCTGCAGCCTGAAAAGAATAAAGAAGATTCAGATTGCTTGTGTACAGAACATCTGTTTTGCTCATTTCATTGGCTGCACAAACACAGAGAGAAGTGGGATTTGGTGGGTTCTCAGCTTCAGTAACAGACGGGGTTCAGGGATTGACCTCATTTTATTTATTCATTCTTTTTGGGCCATAACATTTCCTTCTATGCATCCCATACTCAGAAACTGATAACAGTCATTATTTTCTACTTAACCTGGTTGACCTTTATCCAAGAGAACTTCAGGATTCATATTTGCTTATCCTAGAATTTCACTACTCATAAAATGGTGAAAAACCTGACTGTCATGACCTAAGTTTTTAATTGTTTCTTTATTTCCAGATTATGCATTATTATGCATCTGCTCACATTAAACAAAAAAAGACACCCAGCTGCTGGTTCAGGCTGTGATTAGCTCTCATCTGTACTTCTACACTGTTCTTTTTTTGCATTCTCAGTGAAACCTTTACAGATTGTCTGGAACTTGTTGCCTCTCTGGCTTTCAGGGAATGCAGACAGACTGGCGTTGGCCTCGTCTGGCTGTCTGTAGCCTATCAGATCAAATAGACACCAGTCCTACCTGTGAAAGGATTTTGGATTCTGCACCTGCCATCTAGTAGTTTACTTGAGTCAGCTACCTCATCGGAACATTGTCTTGCATCATAAAAGTATGGCTTTTACAGTGCAGGCTGTTTTTGAGCTTGAAAATGGAAACTTATCCTATTGTTAAGAGCTTCTTTTGACTCCGCCTCCCTGCCTAACAGTGCTAATATAGCTAACTCCAGCTAACACCTAAATGAAGAAAACGTCACCAGTTTATTATTCCAAAACAAAAATAAAAAATAAAAAAATCATTGTATTCATATAACTGTACAGTGCTTGTATTTCTGATTGCTGGTGGAATGGTTCAAATGTGGAACTTAATGGTCAATAACTTTGCCCCTTTAGACACTGTGCTGAAACTTACATCAAAACAAGAACTATGATCTGGATTTGATGATGTACATGTTAGAATTGTCATACTGTCAACATTGACCTGTATTGTGTATTTCTGTTGTTTGATCGTGTTTTGGTATGGAGTAAAACCAATTTCAATATTGGGTGAATTTCTATTCTATTCTATTCTATTCTATTCTATTCTATTCTATTCTATTCTATTCTATTCTATTCTATTCTATTCTATTCTATTCTATTCTGTTCTATTCAGTGTCAAGTAATTCATTAATTAAGATGACTTTAAGGGTTGCACGGTGGCGCAGTGGTTAGTGCTCTTGCCTCACAGCGAGAAGGCCCCGGTTCGACTCCCGGCTGGGACCTTTCTGTGTGGAGTTTGCATGTTCTCCCCGTGCATGCGTGGGTTTTCACCGGGGACTCCGGCTTCCTCCCACCGTCCAAAAACATGCTTCATAGGTTAATTGGTGACTCTAAATTGCCCCTAGGTGTGAATGTGAGAGTGAATGTGTGTGATTGAGGCCCTGCGACAGACTGGCGACCTGTCCAGGGTGTACCCTTCGCCCTTCAGTAGCCGGGTTAGGCTCCGGCACCCCCGCGACCCCGAAAGGGAAGAAGCGGACAAGAAGATGGATGGATGGACTTTAAATCAGGCATCAGCCTGTTTCATGTGACACAGATGACTCACCTATCCAAAGTCCCGACCCGAGCCACCAAGTAGAGAACACTTCCAATAGCAAGACTGCCCAGTACGAAGAGCTTCTGTCTCAGCAGTGCCTGCTGTTTGAATAGCATGGCCCTCCATCAATCTTCAAGTCTGTGTCTTCAGCCTGCAGCAAACCAGGAAATAAACCCCACATCAGTCTCACTTCTGTAGCTTATGATCAATCCCGAGAAGTCACACTCGCACTGAGTTCTTCAGGCCGAGCACCATATTGTTATAACCATTGTTTATTTTAGAGGAACAGGTTTCCTCTGATGCACTGAAGTGATTTGAAAGATTGAACATTTATTCTGGATCATGTGAAGGGAGTGCACCACTCTGTGACAATTTTTAGAGAAAATAATAATAATTAAAAAAAAAATAGTTTTAATATGATATCCGATCTGACGGCTCTCCTGGATACAATATTTGGGATTTCTGTGTAAAATTTGACTGTTTTTTTTCAGCTACGTTTGCCTGGTCATGTAGACTTGCACAAGGTTCCGTTTGGCATCATTCTCTTTTGATATTTTATAATTCAGCACTGGACGAGTTCTTCTAAGAACAGAATATGTACTAAATAAATACAGAAGAAAATGATTTAAAAATGTGCTATCTCTGAGGGAATTCTCAGATTAATCATATACTCTTAATTTTATTTTCATAAATGTATGTCTTCCTCATGTTAGGAGGATGTGGCCATTCTGCAATTACGTAATGATCAGAATGCTGTCAGAGCAGTTTTGCCTCTTCATCCAGTAGATGGCACCAGATCTCTGCCCTGGTCTCTGCCATCATCTGGGGTAACTGTATTACTGTCAGAGAAGCTGGACAGTCAGGTGAAGAGCTTTGGGTTGATGAGGTGAGGATAGTGGGGTCTGTTGGGGCTGTGTTGGGGTTATGAGACAAAAGATGCAGGTGATAATTTTTAACAAGAACATCCTCATGCGGTTCACACTGAGCTACACCCATGGACTAAACTGTTGGTACCCTTCTGTTCTGAAAGAGAAGGCAACAATGGTCACTGAGATAAAAACAACTTTGTTAGAAATAAACACAAGAAAATGAAACTTTGCTTTTGAATTGTTGCTCAACAACAATCATTACCAGTAAAACAGGCCTAGATAACTGTGGTGGTGAAGTGTTTATCCCTTATGCTATCCCAGGCATGTTTACATTAAAAGTGGGGTCATCTGCCAGCCAAGTGTAATTGTGTCCCTGGGCAAGGCACTTAACCCTACTTGCCTCCAGTGTGGCTCCACTGGTGTGTGAATGCGTATGAATATTCCAGTGATGGTCAGAGTTGATGTAGGTGCGTACTGGTAGCCACGCCTCTGTCAGCCTGCCCCAGGGCAGCTGTGGCTACAATAGTAGCTTACCAGAGGTGGGGACTCGAGTCACATGACTTGGACTCGAGTCAGACTCGAGTCATGAATTTGGCGACTTTAGACTCGACTTGGACT
>NC_050535.1:23862098-23863661 GCF_002922805.2 Oryzias melastigma | reverse complement strand
AAATATTCCGTAAAGAGCCAGCTAGCAAGCAGAGAGACTTTTAGAAAGCATAAAAACAACCAAAATGGGATGAGGTGTCGTAACACCCCCATTCTATAGTGAACTGTTTTGTTCTATCAGTTTAAGTATGTTTACTTCTTTTTGGTAAAACTTGACAATTGCTGCAGAGGGCCCCGTGTTATTGTTCGCCCAGGGACCCTAACCTGCTAAGTCTGGCTTGGCTGTCCCCTAAAGATTAAATCTCCAGAAATGTAGCCTCTGATATTCTGCTGTAAGTCAGCGTCACCCTCTCTAGTTATCTTCACACGGCCTCTTCTCAACGCCCAACGTGTTGGATTCATTTAGTTGGTAACATGGTTTTTCTCTCCTGACATAAGCAATCCATTTGAAATGAGGCACTAAATAGTACTGAGGGAGAAACCTCCGTGAGCGATGAAGCAGAGAGCTGCTGACGGCGCTTCTTTTGGTCAGCAATTAAATTACTCACTGTGCTGCTGTTTACAAGCGTGATAACAACTGTAATTAGTAGTCAAATGTTGGAACATGAAATATATGAGCGTGATAAAAAAGTGCCTTAGAAGAACACTGAAACATGTTCAGCTGAGAGGTAGCTTATTAAAAATACCAGTGAGGTTTTATTTTGGTTGTTTTTTTATTCACTGCCTCACTGAAAAGTAATAACATCTTAAATTGAATTAGGCTATCACTTTATTATTAGCAAAGGAAACTGAACTAAACATAAGCATCATCAAGGGAACAGACTATGGGGATATAAAACAAATACATGAATACAATTTAGACATTAAAAGGACAATATAAAATACAGCCCCCCAAAAAATACTTGAATCGTTTAAAAAACCTTAAAAAAATAAAAAGGAAGTCAGTGTTCACACCTCATCCTGTCTTTGTCTATTTGTATTAAGGATTCCCATGGCGCTGGTCGGGGAGGACTCATCGCTCTGTAGGAGCATCTCTGACCCATCGCTGTATCGACTGATGTACAGCTGCTTCTGTTCTCCACTCTGCTACCATCACAAGATCCAGCACTGACCCTTTCACACTGCCCGTTATTCCACATGACCAAGGAGGTCAAGAACAGACACTAACAGCTGCCAGATGGGACGGGGGAGGCTTCACAGGTACTCCACACATTTACAACCGAGGTTTTTTAAAAAATTTTTATGAAACTTTTGCATTTTCACACATTTCTGTGAGGCTCTACACAATCTGTCTTTTGTTAATACGGATATTTGACATTCAGCAAACTATAAATAACAATTTAAAGAAACTTTTTTAAAATGATGGCCTTGTCTATGCAGGGAGCTTTGAGCCCATGACCATCACTATATGGTCAATCTGTCAGCAAGTGGGGTAACTTTAAAGAACCTTTCAAGTTATTAGTTAATTGTTAATTATACATTTGGAATTATCATCAGTTATGATGCATTTATTGAATATTAACTTTGGAATGAGAAGATTGGAGTTAAACACATTAAAGACCACAATTTCAACAAATCATCATCATAAGGCAAGGCAAGGCAAGTTTATTTGTATAGCACATTT
>NC_050535.1:23860462-23862002 GCF_002922805.2 Oryzias melastigma | reverse complement strand
AAAGCAGTGTGCGTCCGCACTGTAGCAAAGCAGGAAGCAACATTGGCCAATTCAGTAAATTGTTTAAAATGCCACAGAGACAAAGTGAATCATTCATTAAAAACACATATAGTAAAAGTCAGATTTTAGGGTGCACACATTCAATCCTCTGTGACTCAGCAAACATATCATATTTAAAGCAAATATTTGTTTCTGCTAAAAGTCCTTAAAAAGGGCTGTGAAAAAAGTCTAAGTACTTCAGCATTTGATTGAATAAATTATATTAAATATTGTGCAAAAATAACTTTATTTAATAGTAAAAGAATAGGTGTTCAAAGAAAGACAAGTTCAAGGTCAATCTGTAAATGAGAGTCCTGTCTCTTTCATTATATAGCTAATAACTCAAAAGAATCTTTTGGGTCAAAGATTACATAATATAAAATTAAACATGTAAGAGATATAAAAGACAGTTGTGTTGCAATGACTGGAATCTAAGGTACGGCAAAGTACATTTGCACCCATAAAAAGCTGTATCTGTTTCTGTTTTTGGAAAGTAAAAGGTCAAAGACAATATGAGCATCCATCTGGGGACACAGTAACGAGAGAACAGATGGAATACCATTGCTAAGTTATTCACACCTATGTGTTTTTATTTACAATGAGTCATCTATCTCTATGAAAGATAAAAAAAATGCAGAATTTCAGCTTAAAGTTCTGCTACCCTGGAGTCTGTTCTGAAACAGAAGTTCAGTTTGTAATATTAAACCTACATTATTTATGTTCTCTAACTGCAGATCCCAGAGACTGCAGCTTCTCATCAGTTCAGCTTTTGCCCTGATGCTACACTTCCAATAATCAAAATGTGTGTATGCTGGTATCATCCTCTTTGTCAGATGTTGCAGTAAAAAAATAGAGAAAAAAAGGAGAGAAAGCTGAATTTTGTTCATATTCGTTATACTGCTGCAGAATCAAAGAATTCATATTTGTCCTACACTTCTGGTAGAGATCCAGGTTTAGGACATGTCTGCGGGACAGTTAGCTGAATTTTGGCAAATACATGCCCACAGAGTTAATGTAGCCCTTGTAAACCACATGATGGCTAAAAGCAATACTCATGTGAGGCAGGCTTGTTTTCCTTATCTAAGATATGTTTCTTTTGAGAAGTGCAAGAAGCCACACTTGCTTCTGAGTTTGAGAGGAGACAATTGGATACGTCTTAAGTGATGGTCACATTCACTGTGCAGGAGGTTGACCTGTACTGGTGCTGCAGATTTATGGGTTGTCTGGACCGTAGAGGGTTGTAGAGAGGAGCAGCTGTGTCTTAAAGGGAGTGCAGTTGTGGCTCGAGCTGAATCTTAAAGTCCCCTTCCAATGAAAATCAAGTTTTTAGAGTTGTTAACATGTCTGTGTGTCATTTTTCTACTTAAAGAGAACAAATGTAATAAGAAATCATTTAGTTATTGCATTTCTGAGTATTTCTCCTTTTAAATCAATCAAACTGTCTTGGACAGTCATCTTTTGATCTATCGAAAAAGCGTTCCCAGTGGTCCTTTAATAATGA
>NC_050535.1:23852958-23857894 GCF_002922805.2 Oryzias melastigma | reverse complement strand
TCCTTTAGTTCCTAAGACACTGCCCTGTTGTTATTTGTATAGATATCCAACTCCATACTGAGATCTGATGTATCTAATGGGTTTCTTTAAAGTGCTCCTTTAATTTTTGTGAGCAGTATATAATCAGCCGTTCTTCTCCATAGTTACCCAACTCAAATTCAGTGCAGGGAATCACAGTAAAAACTCTTTCACACAATTTGTAATTAATTTAAATAAGTAGTTTAACATTAAACTTCAAACAAGAAAACATGCTTTACTGTAATGATTTGTATTGAATGAAATTACAACAATTTTCTATCATTGGAATTATATTTGTTTCAGTTTTGCTTTGAAGTTTTATGTAGTTATTGGATAACAGGTTGAAACAACCTCAGTTGTGAGTGTCTGCTTCAAACATAAATTGAATCAAGTTTAATTGAATTGAGATTAATCGAGTTTAATGAAGTCACTCAAAGGCTTGACGGTGTCTCTTTAATGCCGATGTGACATCACACAGTCACTGGGAGAAATAACACAATCAAGACAGAACGGTTTTGTGCTTAGCCTCTCATTAATGAAATTTGGTGGAGAACATGTGAAGAGGATGAAGCCCGAGACTGCTCACCTCTCAGATGATCCCTTATCACATTAAGAGGAAACAGCAGGACCACAGCTGCTGCAGAGATACCCCACCCACAAGAGAGCAGGCCCGACAATCCCCCAGCTCTGAGCAGTAAGAGCAGCAGAGAGCTGCAGGCAGCATCTGGCATGCAGACTGCTGCTGGATCACTGAGCTTACAGACTTGTTGCACAGAATCTGATCACCTGCTTCTGTCAAATACTGATGAGAACATCTTAGTACTGATCTGAATGGACACGGCCTCTTTTCACACCAGTCCCAGCCAGGAGTGAACTCTGTTGATCTGATCCTGAGCGCCGGCAGGGGAACTCTCAGAACAGTGTAGATGTACAACTGGTGATGGATAGCTTCTCTGATGCAGGAATTACTAAACTGAACTTGTGAATAAAGCACTGTAAGTGTTAATATTACATGATAATGGATTGTACTTGATAGCTACAATGACTTAAATGTCGGTGACAGGCCATCTAATGGGGCTTCAAAATAATTCAGTCTGAGGAACAAATCTGTGATAAATGAATGAAGAAATAGCCTTTTTTGTCAATTCAACAAGTATACAGTATGTACCACAACAACAAAATTATTCTTTTTTTGATGGGGAGAAAAGGGAAATGCATGAAAACAGTGCTGGCAAAAAAGTCTACATCTGCATTCTGCAGTATAAAAAAGACCTCAACTAATAACCCTTGTGCTGTTCTAGGCATGTTTACATTAAAAGGGGGTCATCTGGACCCCATAAGACAGCACACTGAACCTTTTTTTCAAGGATTTTTTATCTGCACTGATGTCTGTGACAGACATGAAACCCTGTCCACCTTTGTCATGGGAGGGATCACACATCAGTGTAGGGGTCGGGTCATCTGGATCCCATAAGAGAGCACAAGGGCTAAACAGAGAGGCACAGGACAAATAAGATACACATTAATGGACTGGGAGGGTACTGGGGCATGAGTACATCACTTCAGGCAGCTGCAGTCTGCAGGCGCTGCCAGCTCCAGTTCTGTACAGTAGGACAGCTGGTGTCAAAGAGTGACTGAGCAGCCAAACATCAGCATGGCACTCTAAGGGAAAGTCAGATTTGAAGATTTGATAATAGTTCTTAGCACTAGCAGATTTGTTTTTCTGTCTGCCAGCTTTTAGTTTTAGAGACACTTTTTGGACCAAAATCTTGGGCAATTCAATTCAGTTTTCTTCTGATCCTATCAGAAAGTTTCTCCATGTTGTCGTTAATTTTTCCACCACCAGTTCAAAGACCACAAGTACTCTACCTAGTTGGGAAAATAGGGCATTTGGTCGAGGTACACACTTTTTTATTTCTTAAACAAATGTTGGGGCCTGAAAAAAGTAATTAATCTTTGTTTTCATTCTATAAACCTGGACATTTTCAATGAAGGTTTGAATTTTGAGTGTGTAAACAAGAAAGAAAAGCGTGAAAAATGGTCATGTCTGAGAAAAGTGAGGGATTTTACAACTTTAAAACATCTATAATGTAAATAAAACTTTGTAGATATTGTAGGTCTTTCTTCTGTTTTTTACATAACTTATGAGGGACTATTGTATTCCAATATAAATGCTGCAACAATAACATTGAAATGCTTCAGCATAGCTAATCACTGGAACCTCTGTCTAAGTCAGGCTGGATCTGGAGTTATGGGAGGAACCAAGTCCAGCTTGTTATTAATAGTATCTGTTTGACTTGGTTCTGTGCAATAAAGCACAACCTGCAAGCTTTTCTTGTTGTAATTAATAATTCACATAACTGTGCTGATTGGGTAAGACGCACAATTTTACAAGGCAGACATGAGGTACAATTGAAGAGTGGTGCCACTATGACTGTCAAAATATGCAAACATTTAAAGCATTGCAACTTTCTCCTCACAAGCCCCTGACAGCTGCAGCGTCAAGCACCTTCAGATTTTAACCATCAGTTTTATAAATCCCAAGACACAGAATGGCTCTTGTAGTAGAACCATCATTGAAAGCATTTCTTAGGTGATCGTTGAGGTTGATTGTGGTGCTATGAGCCTGACTGCTACCTTTGGGGTCAGTAAAGGAAGATAGAATGAAGAGACATTTGATCCAATGACCAGGAGACTCAAAGAGAAGATCGAATGAAGGGCTTGCTGTAAATCATTCAAAGTGTTATTATGCAGCTCAGTGACCCAGAGGTAGAGTGTCTGCCCTGAAACTGGAAGGTTGTGAGTTCATATCCAGGCCAAATCATACCAAAGACTAAAAATGGGACCCAGTGTCTCCCTGCTTGACACTCAACATTAAGGGACTGGTCTTTTCAAAAGTAGCTTGTGTGTCAAAGGTAGCTTGTGTGCCTGGTTCAGAACCAGGTTCAGCTTGGGTGAGGCAAAGTTTGGTTTATTTTAAGTGTCCAGTCTAAATACTCACTACACCAAGAACCATTCTCTGGCCCATCTCTCAAGGCGGTCTATGTTCATTTACAATTGTCTGACTTTCCTCAGTCTGAATGGTTCTGTGCTCGAAGCAGAATGTCTGGACCAATATAGTCTCTATAATCGGGCATGACAGGATGTAACAGAGACAGAAGGAAGCAACAGTGAGAAACAGCAACTCATTGAATTGTGTTCGGATGAATCCAAGCTTTGGTTCAAAACAGAAATATTTGCTTGACGGCAGTCTGACAACAGACCAAAATAAAATTAGGTTTAGGACTTCCTGTGGACCAAATTAAGCGGACTCGGTCCCGACCAACAGACTTTTCCAGTCTGAATAGACCCTGAGAGATGGAGTCATGATTTCTGACTGGTCTCCTTTAACATCTTTTCCAAGTTCCTGTACATGTTGCACTGGTTCATTGTTTCCATTTTCTATTTTAGCGCGCACAAATCACATAATTAGCACTAACTGGGCCCTAGTGTGTAAGTTTGGGGGATCAAAAATGAAAGATCCATAGGATACGCCTGCATCTCAGCTACTTCTCCCTTTCTTACCCTTACGTGTTGTGCAAGTGTTTGCTACAACCGGAGAATGCTCACAGAAAATAATTAGCATGAACATTTTCTTTGTACAGGTACACTGATATTCCGAGCGGATCACCTGTGTGCCTCGCACAGGTTTCCCCATTTTTCACCACACACACCCTGTATCTACCTGTTAGAACATAACCTTTCATGATTTACAAATTTACACACGGGGTATGAGGTTTTGGGTAACAATATGTGGTTAATCCTATCCAGCCAACAAACTCATACAAAGAGGTTTTATGTTTGGTAGGAAGACCAAAGGATTCTTCAATGCCCATCATGTAGATTTAATGATAGAACTGGTGATGGTATTCTACAGAAGAATTAGCCATCATAATGAGAAATGTATTAGGGATAACAAAGATGTGAGGCTAGGAGAAACCAGGTTTTTCACTGAGGAGATACTAGTATTTACTAGTATCTCAAACTGAGAATGAGTATGACGCCCTGTTATCAAGCCCTCTACATAAGGGCTTCTTTT
This sequence comes from Oryzias melastigma, assembly GCF_002922805.2. Taxonomy (NCBI): domain Eukaryota; kingdom Metazoa; phylum Chordata; class Actinopteri; order Beloniformes; family Adrianichthyidae; genus Oryzias; species Oryzias melastigma. Next base: position 23,853,798 of record NC_050535.1, on the reverse strand, counting down.
GCTGGAAGATTGAGACAAACCTCAACACAACCGTTAGTGTTAAGCTCTCAAGGTTGGTATCACCTGTTGTTCCTTAAGACAGTTTAGAGAACCTTTAAAGAACCTTGAGCTGGCTGTCAGCAAACACACATCTTAATGATCAATCTACAAGTGAGTTGCATATTATCAGCTGGGCTTCTGCTGTCATACAGCTCAGCTGGCTGCTTGGTTTGTTCTGCTGAATGACAAATGTTGAAGTTCCTGCTGATCTACGTCTTCACATGAAGACTTCCCACAGCACAGGTGAAAATCTTCAGCAGAGGAAAACATGCTTGTTCGTCTGTGAAATTAGGACACATTGGCTGATGTTAGTCATTGACTTGCAAGCCTGATGGTAATTTTTAGAACCAAACAGTTTAGGAAATGAAGGGAATTAATAGCTACACTGCTGCCGCTTGTACTTCTTGACAGATGATGGTGGGTGGAGGGCTGGTGGCTGATTTCTGCTGTACAGAAGAACTGAAAATCCAAATTTTAGCTGCAGGAGGAAGCTAAATTTCTGCTGACAGGTGATTTTTCAAACACAGAGGAGCAGCTGGTTTCCAGAGCAAAACACATATTTCAGAAAGGCAGACATTATCCTGAGCCATATGAGGATCATGAAGCTTCAGAGATGTGTTTGTGCTCTGAGTTTGACTCAAAGCTGCAGCTCACAGAGACCTTACATCTTAACAGCTCCTTTACATGTTTTTCTTGTCACATTTTCCACACACCTGCAGCTTCCTCTGAGTCAAGGCCGTCAACATTTAATCCTTGTTAAGGAATACATGTCAACAAAATTCTTATTTCTATTCATGTTCA
>NC_050535.1:23840439-23852781 GCF_002922805.2 Oryzias melastigma | reverse complement strand
TAAAGTCTTTACAATATTTAGAAACACATGATTGAGAGACTCTTTGGACTGCAGGCTTGGATGATCAGGCTGTGATAAGTGGCTCAGGCGACTGAACTGATAGCTGCAGTCAGTTGTCACTGAAAGGGTACCAGTGATACCACATGCCCACCAGCCTCAGTGATTCAGTCAAACAACCACTTCCAATGAAAAGCCTATATAAGTGCTCACATCTGCACATTTTGGGCTTCCGTGTTCAGGACTCTAATGTTCATGCGTCGTTGCGCAAGTTTCCACAACCGTTTTCAGGTTCTATGAACTAAATGTGCAAACATTTCTCAGGCAGAACATTACAGAAAACAGGAACACAGGAAACTGAGAGCACACTCAGTCAAGACAAAAACATTATACATTCATTCCAGAAGTGAAGACAGTATTCTAGAATCATTGATATGACTTCACAAATACCTTTGGGCTGACACGCCACGAAATAATCAATCTCAAATATTTCTTTATCCTCTAAAACTCCCTTTAAATAATTGAAGGGTCAACAAATCTGACCAGCAGACTGAATCACCTGATGAGTGTTTTTTGGTCTAAATATTCAACGTTTATTTATTAAGAAAGGGACAATACATTCAAAATCAAATGTAAATATGTAAATAGGCTAATTCCCATCTGCAGTCATCTCCCTGCCTGGTCAGAGGATGAAACTACATGTAAGAACATAAAACAGAACAAAACAGAAGTAAAAGACTGAAGTATAAAGCTAAACCAGATAGAAAATATTAAAGTCAGTAGTAAAATATTCTGATGCCTCATCATATGCCATCACACATTTGAGATTTCTGAAGCCACAGTTTTAGTTTGATGACAAAACTTGTACTTTCTTATTGCACCAGGTATGCTGGTCAGACAGAACATTTTGTGAGAAAGACCTTGGCCTGAATGGGAGCACACTGTCTCCTCTGACTCAAGTTGTTTGTGTTGTTTTCACATTTGTGTTGTTTACACACGCCAACACTCTCAATCTGGTGATATTTCAGAGCCGAGGTGTCACTTCATTAGGAGCGAGGCCATAAAGCTGCGGGGCTGCCGACGCTGCTGAAGCATCAACAGTGATGGGCCTCCTCTGAGCTGCAGGGGAAGAAGAGAAACTCTGGGACCAGAGCAGCTGAAAGAAGGGTATGATGTGGACTTAATCCACAGTTTACCCTGTCCTCTTCATCTGAGGTCTGCACTTTAGGAAAATACCAAACCAGCAGACAGAGTGGCATCCTCACTCTAATGAGCATTAGTCTTAAGCAACAACACAGCCTGTAATTGAGTTGTGTTTCAGTTCAAATTTGCATGTTTCAAAGAAAATTCAGAATAAAACATTAACCCTTGCTGATGACGTCACAATGTAGCATTTTTTCTTTTTTATCAACAAACCAAGAAGAAAACTACTGGAGTTCCTCAGAGATTTAACAAATCCACATTTCAAGCAAACTTTAGTTTACGTTAGTCAAACAATGGACGTTTTCAGCCCATGATTGATGTCCAGATCCCCAAGAAACATTTAGAGACTAAAGGTTATAGAGCTAAGCATTATAGAGTGTTGAGGATTTTTTTCAGTTAGTGTCTAACTGACTGTGAAATTCTCACAAAGCTGTCAGACAATAGCTAAGAACCTTTCTTTTTTTCTACTTTTTTTTTTACTTTTCTGGAGCCTGTTCTGGTTGTGAATCAGATGTTGGAATGTTTCAAATGAAGTCATATCCCACAGGTTTCATTTTGAAAGCGGTTCATCTTCATGACCCAATTCTGGCAAAGACAATTGAATGTGCACCTGCACTGTATCTCATTTAGGATCAAGAGCTGAATAATTCATACATAGTTATGGACTCATTAAAGATGTATTTATGTAGTAACCAGCACCATATTTTTCCATTTTTAAGCGGCCACACTATGATTTTCTTAAGCCTTTCATAGTAAACTATATTCATGTATATGATCATATTTTACCTTTGGAACACTAAAAAACAAATTATTTATGAAATATTAGTTTTCCTACCCGGAAGTAAAACAACTTGATTCCTGAAGCTCCGCCTGCCGCTGCGTGTGGGTGCCGCCCATTTCATGACGTCATTCTGGAGCCGGCAGCGTGTCTTCATTTCTCCCAGGAAAATAAACATCCAGTTTTCTCTCAAAGATGGATGCACATGACATATATCTGCCCTCTGCAGGCCCGGCCATCACTACACAGGTTCACAACACAAACACACTCGGCGGCACGATGAGTTCGAATTGGGGGGAGGGTCTTAAAGGAGCCCCGCGTCTAAAGTAACGAACACCTGTTTGAGCTGGAATTTATTGAAGACACGACTGAAAGATATACGGAATTCTGCATCTAAAATGAAAGTTTTCTGCTGATCATCACTAGCTCTGTGGAATAAATTGGATGTTGGGGTTGGACGGCGGCAGATCAGACTCTTCCTGGAGGGGGCTGTGAGGACCCGTTCGTGGGTATGGGAGGGGCTGCTGCAGAGAGTGCAGGTTTTTAGAGGATTACACAGAAATGCATGAATGGATCAAAATACCGCGTTGGGGTTCTTTATAGGGAGGAATGAGCAGTATTAAATACTTGAAAGCTCAAAAAGTTGTTTTTTTCATTGTATTGCCCCTTTAACTTGAGAATAATCATCTGGTTCCTCAGGAACGACAGGACGAGCATCATGATGACAGATCAGTACATACCCTTGATTCCCCATGATGCCGGAAGTGGAACTTTTAAACCTGGAACCGTCGAAACATGGCTTGCAAATCCAGGATCTATAACAGGGACAGAAAAAGTGGGTACCATTTGAAGAATGAAAACATTTCATGTAGCCAGTCCAAAGGGAGGTTTGGGGCAGTTTTTGTCTCAGAAGATAAAAACGATGTTTTTGTTGAAGATCATTCAGAGTTTCTCAGACTCCCCATGGGATCTTTACTGGGGCGGCTTTCAGAAAAGTCAGCTTTCTTTTCTTTGTTAGTTCTTTTTAAGTTTACAGGTCTGAGCTATGCTATGACATTCTGATTCCTTTCAAAGGGGAAGTGGACTGTTACCTGATCCACAGTATTTGTCCAATGCATTGATCAATTGAAGAAAAAGTCTAAAGTCTCCTGCCCTGCATGTCTCCACGGTGACTTCCTCTTATGCTCACCTTTTAAATAAGCCGGCAAGTAAATATCTTGATTCTTAATAATGAGACCAGATTATTTCCATCATATTTAGCCAAAATCTCCTCTGGAGTCCTGTCGACACTGGTGATCCAGTGGTAAGCTTTAACAACAGTGTTTCACTGAGTTATTTTAACAGTATAATACTCAAGGTGCACACATTGATATGGACTCATTCTCAGTTTTACTGTTTTAGTAATATTTTTGTACAGAAGATCTAACACTAAAAATCTGAAAAAGTTCTTGACACATTCATTCTAAAATGTTTGCCATGTTCTGTCAAACGTGGCAAACATTGAACACTGAAAGAAAATATCAAATTCTGATCCTGTCGTTGATCAAACATCAAGTTCTTGTCAATTGAAATAAATTGTATGGCTGTGGTTCCAAAATAAAACATTCAGTTTTTCTTTCATGCAAACAAAGACAGTTTGGTGAAAGGCGGAGTTTGTGTTACTTTTTCATGGGCAGATAAAAGGGCAGGTGATCAGCATAGCAGTGGATGAAAAAGTAATCCTGAAAAACTGTTTATGTGAGGTTATTAGACCCTAAAAAAGTCCTACATGTTAACACATGAATCAGAAAGGGCTGAGAGAAACACAAAGAAAGTAGCTGCTGGGTGAAAAAGTGCAGAGTCACCACCAATCACTGTCTGCATCAGCGGCCTGTGGAAGTGCTGATGCAGCCTTAGCAAACAGATGTCCTTGTGTGACAGTTGTAATTATTAATGTGTGAGACTTTGCAGGTTTCATCAGAACTGAAGTCATGAGGACTCTCTGCTGGAAGAATACATAGGGGAGGCAGGGTACAGTTTTACCTCATCTAAAAGAACATGGGTAACTGACAATGTACAAGCAGATTAATACAACTCTGCACTTTCACAGAAACAAGACTTTACAGTGTTAAAAATGCTGCATGAAGGTGATTTAATTCATGCTTCAGTGTGTTTGACAGGTTTCTGTTCAAAAACAAATTAAACTTTAGAGAAACTTCAAGAAACTTTAGAAGTACTTTTCAAATGATAAATTATTCACTAGCAAGAAGCCCCTCCATCATGGTTGGTCTCTGGAGAACCCTGGTGACACGATGAGAATCATGTCCTCCAATCTTTTTAACAACATCCAGCTGGTGCCAAGGAAACACAACATGGATCCTGGGTTACCAGCCGGTGTGCCGTGTGACCTTCATCTGCATCAAGCATCCTGGCTCCTTTCCCATCAGCCTCTACAGCGTGTATGCAATGAAGAAGTTCTGGAACAGAGAAGTTGTGCACAGACTGTCTCAGTGTTGTGGACTGGTATCAGGGGAACTACTTCCAGATCAATACTGGGAAAAACAAAGGAAACAGCGGATTTGTCTCATACACCAGAGAACAATCAGAGAACGGACACAATTGCTGACACTAAATCAGTCTTTACACTGAGGACAGACTCAGGCTGCATCTTCTCATGAGAGCATCCTGTCCAGGTTGCTAATAGTTTTTTTTTACGTAAACCAATGGTGGAGCACAAAGTGACAGTGAATCTTGGGAATGGGACTCCTCAGAACATAATCTGACATAAATCCCAGCTCAAGGTCAGTTGTAAAAGTGACAGGCCTCATTTAAAGCCCAGGGCACCTCATCATCTATGAGCCATCACACAGCCAAGACGGCAGGATGACATGGCTGGTTTTGAACATCTTTTAAGGTTAAGAAGTGCCAGAAATGGTCAGGAAAATTCATAACTGCAGACAACCAAACAGTCAGCAGGAAATATAAAAATATAAAGCCAAGGCTCTGATTTGTTCAGACGTGATCCACAGCAAAGTGCTTTTTAGGGCTTTACAGAACCTGAGTGAGACTACGCTCAGGTCTGTGTCCTTCACAAACACAGAATGATTCTATCTGGAAGTTTTATAATCAATAACTGTAAGAAAGACTTTTAATCTGACAAAGAGGGATTATGGATTACAGAATGGGAGCTAGGGTATGAAGAAACACGATCCAATCTTCTCCTGTTCCTGATGAGAATAACCTGCGGTTTCTGTCAAGCAGCAGCGATCAGCCTCACTCACCTGTTCATGAATTCTTTTCATTCTCCACAGTGAACACCTGTAAACTCTACACACTTTAGAGATTGATCCTTTAAACCAGCCGGCACAAAACACTCAATATTTCTAATCTTTAATAACAACATTCTCCAGCTGTCATCTGACCGGGACCAAAAAACTGCCTTCCTTCCATGTCAGGATACATTCATATCATTGACCTTTCCCATCTACACCCTCTGCTGTCCAGTCAACAGACTAAGCGCTGACATCAGTTGTGATGTGGCCAAGGAGCCCAATGGAGCCTGGAACACCTCCTCTGGCAGGTTCAGCCAACGCCTGCACTCCCCCACGTCTGTCCAGCAGCGTGAGTTTAGCTTTTTCTGTCAGCCTGCACTGCTGTCAGCCTTCATGGAGAATAAACGCCACCCTCTCTCAGTCTCCTGGCTCCCCTGCAGGCAGGAGATAGGCATGCCTGAGATTTGCCTGTAATCTGGTTCAAACAGAACCTTGAATCTAGTTTTTAAATATGCCGACTCCACACTAATTCACTCCAAAGAGCTAATGCTGTTTTTCAGTGAGGAAAGCAGAGTCGCACTTATATTTCTGATTCAGTGTTTATTCTCAAGGGTATATTTTACTAAAAAATATACAAGGAGACAAAGCTGCAAGGATCCTTAAAATGACGGGGGTGACAACACATTGCTGCTCATCAGTGCCACTATGACGTCCTATAGGAAAAAGACAGGCCCTCTGTGATGCAGCAGACATTTCCAACAAGATTTTTCACAACAATTCTAAGTGGTGACAAAAGGGATTGAGGATTTTCTCATCTTAAATTGTTAGAACCATAGAGAGAAGCTGCAACATCATTTGCAATGGGGGATTACTGAGGAAACGGTCTATGAATCAAGCAGGCAGACTGACCCCTTTGCATTTTATGACAGAATAAAAACCTCTCAAAGTGTTCCAAAACAGCCTATGATAGAAAAAAGCAGACTCCAGGCAGCTCAGAGGAGGCTGCAAGACAGCTAACGTTCACTCGGTCTCCAATCAGCCACCTTCCATGCCAGCACTGATGTGGAAGCTTTTGAACGGTCAGCAAGTGTTCATTAAAGATAAGGGAGTTTTCTGGCACTCCTAATTATGTGGTGGACTACATGTGCCAGTCACCTCACTTAGAACCTGCCAGGCTCCACAAGCTGCTCCGCTTTCCCTACATTTTAACTCGTTTTTCTCTATGAAGATAACGAATGAGAAAGCTTTAAAAAAGCTCCTTTATGAACAGGCCGACCGCTCATTAGTGATCTATCATTACCCCTTTCAGGGTCGATGTAGTCCATCTGTTGGTCAATAATTTCATCTGCTGGAAGAAGTGGACTTGCAGGAGACCTTTGAACAAAATCCACAGGGGGCGTTGGTGTCATGAAGGGTGATGGAGGAGGAGGACCCAAACGCAGGAGACAGGACATGGTGGCACAAACTCAAAGATTTACTTAATAAACTCAAACATGACAAAACCAGGAGAAAACCATCCAGTGACAGAGCAGAGTAGAACAGATGATCTGACAATGCAGAACTGAAGACCAGAGACTTAAATAGGCTGAGGACAATTAACTAAATGAAAGACAGCTGTGGGTGATTTGACCTGAAAATGGTGGGACTGACAGGGAAAACAGAACATCACAGAATCCTGACAGTTGGTGGAGATCTACCACATTTAAGAAAAACTCGACCTGAAAGACTATCATTTCAGACCGCCACTCTCCTTTTATCACTTTGAGGTTTGTGCACTTGCTTGCTTCAGTGATATTTTGATCATGTTTTGTTTTGAGTTGTTCCCCTTACTGCAAAAATGGAATCTTAAAGTAAAAAGACTCTTGTTTCAAGAAAAAAAGGGTTGTATTTTCTTACAAAAAAAGTACCGGTATTGTACGGTAAATGGCATATACCTATGAAGTGCTTTACTGCTTCTTAGAAAATTCAAAGCCATGTACATTTACAATCCCATGAACACACACCATGGCTCTGCTGCCTAACACTGGTGCCAACCTATAACCAACAGGAGCAATGTGTGATTCATGCCTTTTTTGACCATTTTTTTAGATTTTTTTCAGCATTTTTTTTTTGTGGTTATTTAAAAAAAATTGTTCAAATTTGAATACGTTATTACCTTTGTCCTGTGGCAGCCAAATTGCCAGCAAGCAGCAAGTCTGATTAACCCTTTCTTGCATAAAGGTCACTACCATATGCAAAGAGAAGACGCTCAGTTCAAAAACAACAATGTAGATTTGATGGGAAGCTCGATCCTTTGGTGATGAATGCTAAGCTAATGACTGTTACCTTGGTTATACTATTCTCAATTCAGACATATTGTCTCTAACCATGTAAAAAAAAATCAGTCTATAGAGATAGAACAACCATTACAAACTAATACCATAATTCAAATTATTTATAGTAATACCTACAATGTAACAAAGGTGCTGGGACATATGGATCCATATGCAAAGGTTTTAATGGCATGAGTAACAAACAAGGGCGAGGTACACACTTGAGTGGACATAAATATATCGTAGAGTTTTAAGATATAACTTTTTTTCCAAAGAAACTTTATTTTTTATCTCTAAAAATGAATTAAAATAGTAAAAAAATCCTACTAGATTTTGTTAAATTACTGTAATTATTGTTAAATTATTGTTAAATTACTGTGTAAATGTTTACGGATGGCAGCTGTCCATATCAAGAGCCATCGGCCGGCAGCCGCCCGGTAGTCCAGGGGTATATAAAAAGCAGCCCATTCTACACCACTGGCCATTCATGACTCAGAAAATAAAAATCCAAGCGGTCCAACCACAGCAGGAGTTTTCACCTGATAAAAAGTCTGAGTTTTGCAGTGCATCAATGCTGCCCCCCCAATTATATGTAGGACCCACAGTGGCTGGGATGCCAGATTGACCTCTGGTCATCGCCGGGCCCCCAACCCATGATATCAACAGCCCTCGTCCATTGCCTGCACTGCTACAGTAGGATTTCTAACAATCAGACAGTGGCAGTGGGACAGCAGCACTGGGGCAAGGGGCCGGCCGGAGGATGGCGGTCTGAAATCGGCCTCCCCTGACTGTACGTCCCTGGTATGTATTTCAATAAGGAACTAAAAACTTTTGAACAGATCCTAAACCCGCCCCAATTATGTCCACAACCCAGAACAATTTTCAGTTAGCTGTTCAAAATGAAATCAAAACCCCTTAACTGGGAGGAAAACCATCTAATCTGGAAAAACTGAACCCCCTGCTTGCTAAATTGTGGTTGATTGGAATACTTCATTACTGCAGAGGGACGGGGAGGACAGAATACTTTGACATATCCTATGCCATTTCAGTGAATTGGGGTGTCTTCTTTAAGACAGAAATAGATAATAATGGGTGTAAAAAATATTAAGCTCATAGTGTTGGGGGCCCCAAGTAATCATCTAAATTTGCCTAATGGTAATACTGTACGGTAGGGTAAATTCAAGTCAAGTCAAGTCAGGTAAAGTAAAGTAAAGTAAAGTGAGGTAAAGTAAATGAAAGTAAAGTAAAGTAAGGTAAGGTAATGTACGGTAAAGTAAAGAGAAGTAAAGTAAAATAAAGTCAGGTAAAGTAAATTAAAGTAAAGAAAAATGACGAAAAGTAAAGAAAGGTAAATTAAGGTACAGTAAAATAATAAAGTAGTAGTAGTTCACTTTCGGGGTCCCCACAGCGTAACACCCACTGTTTCTCATCAGTGATTTGACAGAGTTTTTATGCCGGATCCCCTTCCTGACACAACCCTGTACTTGAGGGGCACAGGGACCCAGTTAGGCAGCAGGTCAAGGGTCTTGCTTAAGGACCCAATCTGGGTGAGGATCAGTGGACAACCCTGGGAATCGAACTCAGGGCTTCTGTACACTAAAGTAAAGTAAAGTAAGGTAAATTAAAGTAAAATAATAAAGCAAAGTAAAGTAAGGTAACGTAAAGTAAAGTTAAGTAAAGAAAAAGTAAAGTAAAGTAAATCAAGATAAAATAAAATAATAAAGTAAAGTAAAATAAAGTAAAGTAACGTAAAGTAAGGTCAAGTAAGGTAAGGTAAAGTAAAGCAAATTTAAGTAAAGTAAAGCTAAGTAAAGAAAAAGTAAAGTGAAGTAAGGTAAGGTAAAGTGAAATAATAAAGTAAAGTAAAGTACTTGATTTGATTCCTGAAACTCAGTTGTGACATCTTTGAAAGGGTTAATTTTTCAGTTGCTTATTCTAACATAGTGTTGAATTCTTTAATGGTGTGGGAAAAGTTTCAACATTCAGCTGTGGCTGCTGAAACATTGACAGAAAGTCTGTCAGAAATGTATTCTTTCTGCAAAAACAAACAGAAATGATGCTTAACTCAGCAAAGGCCTGAGGCTTATACTTAATGGCTGCTGCAGATCCACACCAATGTGAAGCCTGAGAAGACTGAGACAGCAGAAGGTACTAGAGTCACAGGTGGGTTCATTATGTGGAGCGTGAATGTGTCGGCCTCATTAAACACAAGTCTGGCCAATGGAGTGGAAAATGATCAGTCCAGTGGGGCTGAAGCTCCTCAGCTGCGCAGAGCTAAACCAAATCAATCAAAGCACAATCACGTCTTCCTCAGAATTAAAAAAAAGAAAACCCACGTTAACAAAGTAGATTACCACTGTTAGTGACTATCAATTAGTTCTCTTCACACAAACTTTAATTCTTATGTTTGGTGGAGCAGATTTAATTTCATACCATTAACAGAATAGTTGGACATCAGTAAAAGTATTTATAAGTTCCAGCAGCTGAGCAGCCTTCTCATGATTAGTTTGATGGTTCTTCGATTCCCAGGTCTGGGACACCTTACCCCATTTTAGAAGAAATGGATGAACTGATGGGGTAAATGTGTGCCCTAAATAATTTGAAAGCAGCTCAGGATGTGGACGAACTCTGTGGATCAACCAGCAGTTCCCACAAAATACCACATGAAATCTTTCATATTATTTTGGTATCGATCTGCCAAGTGTTTCAGAGTGACGACTCCCCGTACAAACAGGTCGTGGTCCTTGGAAGAGGGTGACAGCAATTAATATTGTTGCATAGTGTTCTTTCTTTTCCTTTCTGTGGCTTTTTTTTAATCCATCACTTGAACTTGTTCTTGAACTTCAGATTCTCTGTTTGATGTGACTGTTTGTTGCAGTTTTTTGATATTGCTGTTTTGAGATTTTGGGTCTTTTTTTTGTTTTTGTCCATGTGCTGTTGTCTTCTTCTGACCTTCATTATTGTGCTTTTTTCATGTTTCTCTCGTTTCTCTAAGGTTTGCTTTTCTACAAAACTTAAACAGAATTTCTGAAGGACAAACTCCTCAGATGAACCAAAACATCTGATGAATCAACCGTTTAAGCGAGAGTTGCACCAAGTGAAAAGATAAACAGCTAAGGTTACAAAATTATTTTTAAACTGCAAAAAAATTTTTTTTTCCAGACTGTTTCTCTGTCATGCATTTCAACAGATGTATGATATAACACCACTTAAGACATCAGATGAACGGAAATGGCAAAACATAACGGCAGCATTCAGAAACTCAGACCAGCATGGCAAACACTGGTGCACAGCACAAAGAGGCTGGATACAGACCAACTTTCAGGAGTCTATGCTTCATTAGGAAAGTGACCTTAAACAGGAAAATGACAAACAAACTGAAAAGCATTGGTTTGCTCCAACACCGGAGTAATTAACCCCACTAAAAGCCCTGTGGGGAGTGGTAAAAACAAAAACAATGCCATAAACTTAACAAACAAGACAGAAAACAAATCAGCAGAGAACAGCCCACAATATTAACACTAATATATTTGTATAAAATACTTGAATCATTCTAAAAATATTCCATTGCTTTCATGAAAATAAATAAAAACATTAATCTTTTATAACTTTTGTTAAAGATAAAACATATTATTATACCCAACTGGCAAGACTGCAACCAACCAAAGGATCTCCAGGAGCTACATGGTTCCAGAACAGGGACCTCACAGCCACATCAGTATCCTATTACTGTATGTCTCCTGCACTGTGCAAACAGCAACTCTCTCAGATGCCTCCTATTCTATTGCTCCTCTTCAAAGTACCAACAGTGTTGGCCAACCAAGAATTCAGAATTATCAAGCTACAAACATATAAATAATATGAGGAGAAACGCAAACATTGCACAAAAATACCAGTCAGCAACAGAATGACACAAAGTGAAATTCATTATGTGAACTGCCCATTTTGTTTTAAATAAACTAAAATTGTGCTGATTTTTCCATCCTGAAAATGCGACCTTCTGCTGGCACTTCTGTTGTCTAAATCCTGGCAGTGCGTTGCAGGCGCACAGAGCGTGGGGCATGACTCCCACTTGACTCCCAGCCAGTTATGATCTGTGATGGTACCCCCCCACATCTTAAGCTTTAAAAAAAAAACAAAGTCAAGATGAAAAATTTTTCATGCTTTGGAGTCATCCTGAAAGAATGAGAATCATTGTTAGGGTGACGTGTGGAGGTGAGGAGGGAAGACAGAAGACAGGAGAGAGTTCAGTCTGTTTTTCTGAGGCTTTCCTGCAGCTGCTGACATGTCATGTGATGCAGTTCACAAACCCAGCTTCACACAGAGAGAAGACACATCGTCTCCAGGTGCTGCTGTAAATGTTCTCCCACAAGAGGGAAAAGAGAAACACACAGTTTCCTTCCTGTACTCCGTGTATCGTCTTCCTGCGCCCCCCTCTGAGGTCAGCAGCCCTGAGACGGGGATCTGGCAGAAAGGCAGCAGATGAAAACATCTAGGTTACATCCCAGGAGACGTTCTGTACCCACTTTAAACACATTTCCGCCCCATTCTTCTCTGTGACAAAAATCTTGGTGTATCAAGTGTTTTAGGGGGAAAAACTCCTCCTGGGTGTGGGGTGTGAGGCGGGGCATTTCCACCTGTTTCTCGTCTCTGACAGGTTGCAGGGCTAATATTAAATAATGTTATTACAGAATTCTTTTTACAGAATTGTGACAGTAATGTGGGGGTAGATGACAGTAAACAGCTTTCCTCTACTTGATATCTGAACTTTTCATAGATGGGGCTGTTTTTTTTTTTTTTT
>NC_050535.1:23825791-23834571 GCF_002922805.2 Oryzias melastigma | reverse complement strand
CCCCCCCCCCCCATGTCACCAGTTTGTCAATTATTGTATTTGTCTGTGTTAAAAATATTTCTTTCACCTGCATTGAACAGTTTCAAAGTAAAAATAAAATATAAAATTAAAAACAAATATTTAATGTGGAGTATCCCCGAGCGGGATTTGAACCCATGACCTTCTGAATGTGAGTCCGCAGCCATAACATTTTAACCGGACAATCTGCAATGTGAAAACAGGAAGTCATTGTTGATGGTTTAAGGTAGGGGTATTCAAATCCAGGCCTCGAGGGCCGGTGTCCTACATGTTTTCCAACCAACCTTCCATTGAAGCTCCTTATTGGCTAAACATACCTGATCCTGGAAATTAGCAGCAGATAAGGCAGGATTTCTGGAAAACCTACAGGAAGCTGGCCCTCGAGGCCTGGATTTGGGCCTCTCTGCTGTAGGTTTTCCAGAAATCCTGCCTTATCTGCTGCTAATTTCCAGGATCAGGTATGTTTAGCCAATAAGGAGCTTCAATGGAAGGTTGGTTGGAAAACATGTTGGACACCGGCCCTCGAGGCCTGGATTTGAATACCCCTGGTTTAAGGTGATCACCACAACACTACTTTGAGAAGGGGAGGGGGGCATTGCAGCAGAAGCTGAAAGTTCCAGGGATTCTAGTGTTAAAGTGTTATCACTTTGACATCATTTTCTTAATGAGTCTATGCCTTTAAATTTAATGATCACTTTTCTGAGCTCAGGTTTGAGGAGCAGAATGGTGATCCTGCACATCCAGGAAACATCTCAGCCTGCAGAGAAAGGCAGCAGAGACAAACTCTATTAAAGGTAAAACCAGCATTTTTAGTCTGAGAATCTCTTTTTTACTTCCTGATGTTGAGCAGGAGAAGGTAAATGTCACAGCGCAAACTCTGATGCTCCATTTTAAAGGTTATGGTTACCAAGAAAGATCTGGGAGACTCCTATTATTAGAAAGTAACCCAAACAGCAATCCTGAATAACGTAATATAATGGTATGGTGTAAATGTTTGTGAACATGTTTTTTGACCTCCAGAACGGCTGATGGATGATAAATGTAACCTGCAGACAAAACTCAGGGCTAAGAGCTTTGATCTTTTCACAATGACGCAGTTAAAGATGGTTCACCTGATTCTTGTTTTAATTGACCATACCAGCAAACATTATAGGTAAAAAAGAAGAAACAACACATTTGGAACAACAAACAAAATCATTCAAGTGCCATTTAGAAGAAACACAGCGAGGATACATGAAGGTGAAACAAGGATGAATGAAGAAAAACAGACTTTTCTGCTCAAGTTAACACGGATCAATGAGTGAGTTGACCGACTCCAACAATCTATGGATAACCTGTCAATGTTTATAAAATGTAACATTACGTTTTCATGTGTTCAAACATATCAAGCCATTGATAAGTCATTCTAAAAGGATTTCCATTTAGGCTAAATAAACAGTCAACAATGGATGACTATGTTTGTATTGTGATATTACATATTCTTGTCATTTTGAAGGGCTACACGGTGGTGTAGTGGTTATAACTTCACATCAAGGAGGCCCTGGTTCAAATCTTACATGTGACCTTTCTGGGTGGAGTTTCGTGTTCCCATGCACACATGACCTTTTCCAGGTATTCTGGCGTCCTCCCGCAGTCGAAGAGGGTCCATTTTGGAGATATTTGGTGAATCTAAAACTGTCTCTTGTTGTAAACATGAGTGTGTGGTGGTGTGGCCCTGCAAGGTACTGACAAACCATCCAGTGTCTTCGCCTTACAGTGGATGGGATAGGGTCCAGGAACTCCATGACATTAAGGAATGAAGTGTCTCTTAGAATTGGATGGATGTCATTTTGGGCAAACATGTCTGTTCAGAGAAAGTACAGCAATATAGGAGGGTCTCTACTGTAATGCCAACATTTGTTTCTAACTCATCGAAATTACTAAAAAAGAAACTTTGTGATTTATTTTTTCGAAAACTCCCCAAGTTAAACTATGATTAAAATTTAACTGTCTAATAGTTTTTGGTGAAAGTTAACTCTCGTTTACATGCATATTGTCAGCAGGTTAGGTCACAGTAGTTGAAGCTGCTAAACTTTAAAATATGCTGGTCTAAAAAAATCAAATGATTGATTTAACTGAGCAAAACAGTTTACCTCAAATGCCTCATGATGCATTCACATCAGGCGTGCTGGAGGCGTCAAGTCTCAGTGTTAGGTCAATGCAATGTAAAGATGCGATCTGACGCCCCGCAATTGGAGCATCGGGCGTGGCAAGGTTGACGCAGTGCGTTCAGCCAATCAGCTCTGGCCACGTGACTAGATCAAAGGGCATACAAAGACATTCAATATGGTGGCTGGATGTGAGGATTTTCAAACTGAATTTCCATCCATTTTCTTAACCCGCGGGGGCCGCGGGGCTGCTGGAGACTGTCCCAGTTACTGTTCAATGAATGAACAACTTTGGTAGTTGTCAAAACCATAAGCAGTAAATCGACACGGGTCAAGAGAGAGGCAGCAGACGTGAATTTGACGTACCTGCAGCGTCCGGTGTGAATGCATCACTAAACAACATGTAAAGTTAATAGTCGGAAAAAATCAATTTGGCGACATATCGCAAAACTTCATCTGTCAATTCTTGTATCAATTTAAAATGGTGAAAAGGGGTTATTTAATGAATTATTTATTAGTATCCTTCAGCATCTTATTTTTGTTTTCTACCTAATTCCCTGGCCACTAGTACTGGATAAACTACATTTAGTCCTATACACGTAAACATTTGTAAATTATGTGAAAAGTGTTTAACTTTTTTTTAAGCACCTAAACAAGTCATCATGTTGTCATTTAATGTTTAATGTAGTAAAACTCCTGGGTAAATGTAAACTTTGAGAGAAATCAGAGGTCCTAAAGCTCAGTACAGAGGAGTAGTAAAGACATTTTGTGGGAGCGACTCCTTTATCTGTGCATGCTGTGGAGCCCAGAGGCTGGCTTCCAGTAAATCACTGCTCTGCGTAATAGAAACTGTAGAAGTGTTCTTAAGCTGTCAAAGAACTCTTTTTTAAATGAGAAACTTAGACAAGTTGAGAGACTGACACAGCAAACATATGCAAACCATAGCATGCTGTATGCTGATGGAACACACTCCCAGCCACATTGGTCGCTATGGTAACAGCACCTCCCCATATAAGCTCTTATTGATAAGTCAAAGACAAAGTTACTTTATCTTTCCAGTAGGAACTTCCTTTGCCAGTGGGAACACAGAGCAGAATCACGCAATCATCAGTAAAATCAAATACTACAGTAAAATCAGTAAGATCAATTCAACACATACACCTTCATTAAAATGCAATATAATTTCAGACCTGCTGAAGCGACCGCAGAGAGACACAGATAATAAGTGTCATGAAATGATCACTGGCTCCATAAAGACAAAGGAACTGAAGAGCAGAATGGTCCAAACTTCCGCTTATTGACATGCAGACTTTGGTGTAAACTATTTAATCTTTCTCAGCTTTCAAAACAACTTTTCTGTGAAACTTCATGAACCTTACTCACACTTTGCTGCAGGCATCACTTTGTCAAAACAGTAGTTTGCTGCTAAAAATATAATTCTCAGTGATTTTTGAATGTAATGTAGCAGCAAAATGTCTTGTGTGTCAATATAGCTGAGCGATAACTCATTTTTATGGCTTTAGAAGCATCAGTGGCACGACTAATGCTGAGAGTATTGAGCCGTGATGCAACAGTCTCAGTGTCTGTCTGCAGCCTACTGGAGACAACATCCATTAGCTTTTCTGACAGCACAGTGGGCTGTGGGGAAAAGCTTGCTCGGGCTTCATTCTCTGCAGCTTTATGCCGTGGAATTACAGACGCTCCAGACATGTGTGACATTAAGTCCTATCTGTAACAGTGATGAAATCCATTGAAGGTCTACATTTTGACACTTTTGACTTGAAGGAGTTCAGCGTTCTCATCAAACACTCAGTGGACTGTCACTCTAGAGCAGATCATTTGGTTTGCTTTACTTTAAGTATAGTTATGCAGAAAGTCTTTCCAAACAAAGGAAAGCTCAGAGTCTGTCCTTCATCAACATACAACATTCTCATGGATGGATTTTTATAGGTGTCAGGACATTTTCCCTTTGGACTCCACAAGCAGATAAAGAGGAGTGTTAGCGACGAGGAGTAGGTGTCTTCTTCTTCCTGCTTTGAAGAGTCCAGACAGAACTTCACCTCTTTCTAGGTCCAGTCTGCTCCACCAGAGCATGTGTGCTCTGAAACAAGATCTGGAAAAAGTAACTCCAGATGTTTGTGGACTTCTACCGCTGCTGCTGTCACTTTGGACAGGTTCATGTGTGATGCTGACAGCTGAAGCTGGTCCTCAAGGATGCTGAAATAAGCCGAAGAGCCTTTAGAGTGTGTGTTTATCACATTGGAAGAGCTGGAGAGAGCTTAGAG
The DNA here is from genome assembly GCF_002922805.2 of Oryzias melastigma. Lineage (NCBI taxonomy): Eukaryota > Metazoa > Chordata > Actinopteri > Beloniformes > Adrianichthyidae > Oryzias > Oryzias melastigma. Next base: position 23,830,121 of record NC_050535.1, on the reverse strand, counting down.
AGTGAAGGTGCCAGTGATGCTTGGCAGACCCAAACTGGAGTAGTGTCTACAACAGAGCTCTGTAAAGACCTCTGATGTTTCAGTCAGGTAAAAAGGACTTGTAGTAACAGCTAAGCTCACTTGAGTTCCTCACATTCACACACAGATACTCTGTCTTGCTGCAGCTGACCCTCATTCCTCTTGCTTCCAGAGCAAACCTCGACCTCTCGAGATGTTCCTCCAGCTGCTCTCCCTGCAGATTCACTCTGAGTTTCCTCAGCCTGAATAGACTTTGTGCTTGGAGTGGAACAACTGGACCAAAATGGCCACTATAGCCAGGCATTATGGGAAATGAAAAGAGTAGGAAGAAAGTAACCAATGAGTCAGCAACTTAATGAAATTTGGTCAGATGAATGCGGGCTCATTTAAACAACCCCTAACATGATGCACATTGCTTCTCATGGTGTTTTCACGATAATCTATGTCATAAACACTTAAGTTTACCTTCATAGCCATCGTCTCCTCAGTAACCGTCTGACAGCATGTCTCTGCTGTACCGAAAAAGCAAAAAAAAAAAATGTTGTACCTGACGTTGAAACAGACGTTCATTGATCAGAGAAATATAAAGCTTGAATAAGTGAACTATTCTCACGAGGATTTATAAAGCTTAGGACTTCCATTATTCTCTCTCTTGTTGCCTGGCCCCGCCCTCATAATTCCTGGCCAATGACTGAAGAGATGTTTAGTCAAATAGTTTTGTTGTTAGGAAGCTTTGGTTCGGAGTACAAACGTCCAGTTGACAGCAGTCTGAATGCAGACCAAACACAAGGATCAGGACTTGATCCAAACCAAATTAACCGGACTCGGTCCAGACCAGCACATTTTTCCAGTCTGAATAGACACCGAGAATGTACTATGTACTATTGCAATTCGTCAGTGAAATACAAAGTAATACGTTTTAAGTGAACTATCCCGAGAAGGATTGCAAAAACATTTCCCTTGTTCTGTCTCTTTGCTTTGACCCACCCTCAGAATTCCTCTCAAATGATTAAAGAGATACTTAGTCACATGGTTTTGTTTGCAAACATTGGTTTGGAGCAGAAATGTCCGGTTGACGGTAATCTCAATACAGACCAAACACAAGGTTCAGGCCCGAATCCGGACCAGACGGTTGGCCCAGACCAACAGTCTTTCTCAGTGTGAATACACCCCAAAATTGAAACAACATTTAAACATTCATTTAAACAGTTGTCATCGATCAAGAGTGGGTAACAGCAGGCCCAACAAAACATCAGTGGAACAGCATGAGCTGCATCCCAGACTCTACAGGCCTCAGTTCCACATCAGAGTCAATGACAGCACCATCAGCAAAACACTCTCATTGAGACAGCCACCATGAGTGAACCTAATGGGACTCAAGCCCCTCAGTCTTAGTCCCTTCACTGCACAGACACATCTCAGCCTGACGAAGGGATAAGTATTTGCAGACACATATTACACCTGTACCACAGGTTCCTTCGGTTTATAACCCTACCACTCTAGATGGAACCTGCTTTTGTGGCAGCAGGAGGTGGAGGGGGCAGAGAAGTGGATGGACGTTTTGAGGGAGGAAAGGAGAGATAAGCAAAGGAAGCTGTGGTTATATTTATGTCCTCAGAGGTCAACAGAGCTGCAAACACATCTGTTCTGATAAATATGGATCGGAGCAAAGCCAGCACAGTCTAAATCAGAGGAGGTTAAAACACAAACTCTTCAGTTTATTGGCCCAGGTGAAAGAAGTTCAAAATTGATTGAAGTTATAATTATAAAACTATAAGTCTTTCAATTATTAAATCATTAAAAGCAATCTTCATTGAGAAATCTAACTGACTGAAAATGAAATATTTCTATATACCTTGTCATAAGTAAAACATGGGAGTATTAGAAAACCCTGATTGAATGAATACCAGGCTGTGCGACTGTTAAAATTTCATCAAGCAAATCAGGGGAATGGAGAACATGTGGCAGATGGATGAGGGTTCAGCCATTGTTTTGGAAAGCTCCATGTTAGTGTCCTTCAGGAACTACACAACAGAAACTGACACAAATCATGACAGCAGTTGATAATACTCTGAAAGAAATGATGCCAGGAACAGGAAAGCCCAATGAATATTGATTACGGTCACCTTCGTCGTTTATCATCAGCAGAAGAACATTTCTCGAACCAAAGTGTCAGTGTGGAGGGCTGACAAATTTGTACAGATTTGCCTCTTTTATCTCCATCCTCCTCCTCCCCATCACCCTCCATAATTGCTTCCCAAGCCAGAAATTAATCTACCCAAACATGTCTTTGTACGTTAGACCTAGCAGGTTGACCGCTGAATGATGACACTGAGCTGTGGGTCTCACTCCACGAAGGCTGACGCTGTCAGCAAACAAGGTCAAGTTAGTGGACATTTGCCTGAACGTTCCATACATCCAATTAGCATCTCTGCAGAGATGACCGTGACTGAAACGGAAGAAGTAAATCTGAACACACTGCACTGAAGCAGCAACCAAGGGATTGATTTTCTCTCTTTTGATTTGTTTAGACTTTTACTGGACCTGGCAGCATTCCACCTGTCAAACAGGGGGTGCTGCATGTGCCCCCCCTGAAGGTCACATTCCCAGTTCCACCCACAGCCCATGTTAAGATATATGTGTGCCTAAGGAACCTCTGGGCATGACATGGGACCTTCAGAAGCAAAAGCTCATGTTAACCCTGGACCAGTTCACTGTCAGAGCCATGATATCGTTCTCAGAGCAGAGTACAAAATTTACCACCGCCAGGTTTTCACTAATATCACAATGTATGTCTGTCGAGTCGATCTGATAGGATTTTAAGGTATGACCTCTCAGATCTGAAGGTCCTCAGTAGGGGTGTGTATTGGAAAGAGTCTGGCGATACCATACGTATCCTCATACATTCAATTCAATTCAATTTTATTTATCCAGCCCAAAATCACAAACGAATTTGCCTCATTGGGCTTCAAAATATGAACAATAGTTAAAAACTAAGACTAAATAAACAGGTTATCCCTGCCCTTAGACCCTCCCTCCCGGTAAGGAAAAACTCCTAAAAAAATCCTGAGTCAGGAAAAAAGAAGAAACCTTAGGGATTCCCACATAAGGGAGAGATCCTATCCCAGGACGGACAAGCGATACCAGAACTGTTAAAGAAAGATTAGCTTCTACAACTACGAATCTAAGAGTTCATTCAGATGGAGCTGAGGGACGAGTGATGATGAAGTCCACAGTCATGAAGAAGCAGAAGTGCAGTCCACGACCAGGAGCAGGAGGACAGACGACCCAGCAGGAATCACTCTCACTCAGAGATGCGGGATGGTATCGGGGGCGTGGTCCACGGCCAAGAGTGGGAGCGTGGGCGATCCACCGGGGATCTGAAATCTCTCCCGCTCCCCAGAGGAGAGTGGGAAAGAAGAACAACATGTGAATGGAACTGCACCAAACAAAAGCATGGAGAACTAGATACAATAAATAATAAAGAAAAGAAGAGAGGAGAAGTAAATGAGAATAGAGAACAGAACCCCAGAGCTGATCTGAATAATAACCATGATAGAAAATTCAAATTTATATTTAAACGCATCAATATTAATTTATTAATCTAGCCTCACAAGGACCACAGGAGAGGGAATATTCTCTGATTACTAGCTAGCCTGGCAGAACGCCTGTCCAAAGAGGAATGTTTTAAGGCTAGTTTTGAAGGTAGAAACTGTGCTGGCCTCTCTGACATGAGCTGGGAGCTTATTCCATAGAACAGGGGCTTGATGGCTGAAGGTTCTACCTCCAACTGTACTTTTAGAAATTCTAGGAACTACAAGCAGTCCAGCATTTTGTGAACGAAGTGATCTGACTGGTTTGTAAGGAACTATGAGATCTCTAATATGGGATGGGGCCACACCATTCAGAGCCTTATAGGTTAACGGAAGGATTTTGAACTTGATCCTGGATTCAACTGGTAGCCAGCGGAGAGAGGCTTTAATGGATTAATACAACTGTGTATCATCTGCATAACAGTGAAAATGAATGCTATGTTTCCTGATTATGTTTCCTAAGGGCAGCATGTAAAGCGTGAACAGAATGGGCCCTAGAACTGAGCCCTGAGGGACTCCGTATGTCAGGCTTCTGCTGAGCCTGATGATGAGCTGAATCAGGTGTGCATAAGCAGGGCAACATGGAAAACATGCAGGACAGTGTGCCCCAAGGACCAGGGTTGGGAAACACTGCTCTAGTCTCTGGAGTAAGATGCTGTGGTCGATGGTATCAAAGGCTGCACTGAGGTCTAACAGGACAAGAATAGAGATTAGTCCCT
>NC_050535.1:23817259-23824770 GCF_002922805.2 Oryzias melastigma | reverse complement strand
CAGTAGCATTTTCTAGTATAAACTGAAAGGTAATTAGAAAATTATCTGACAGTATGGGGTTATGAGGAAGGACATTCAGTTGTCTAATCTCAACTCCATGAGTTAAAACAAGGTCCAGGGTGTGCTTATGACAGTGAGTAGGTTGATTTACATTTTGTGTAAAACCAACATTTTCTAATAAAGCCGCAAATGCGTTTCCAAGACAGTCACTGAAATCATCATTATTAATATTAAAATATCCTGTAATTATGATTTTGTCAGAATCTAAAATAATATTTGATAAAAATTCAGAAAACTCAGATAAAAATTCTGAATACAGGCCGGGAGGGCGATAAATAATTATAAATAACCTGGGGTTTTTTTCTGTTTGGGTGATTTATAGATAGTACAATGCTTTCAAAGGAATTGTAAATATGTTTAACTTTAATGTTAAGGAGTACGCATGACTCTAAAATTACTGCTAACCCACCTCCTTTCCCAGAAATCCTGGATTTCTGATAGTTATTATAGCTAGGGGGGGTTGCTTCATTCAGCCGAACATAATCATCCTGTTTTAGCCAGGTTTCTATTAAAGCTAGCAGGTTAAGTTTATTATCATTAATCAATTCATTAACTAACAGGGACTTTGAGGAAATTGATCTAATGTTTAGAGGCCCACATTTAATGACATCATAATTTTTGTTTCTGTGATTCATTCCGTTCATTTGCCTTCCAGCACATAAGCTAACGCTAGGAACTGCTGGGCTAGCCCTGTTTGGGGTTAGCACCAGTGCTAAAGGCCGCTCAGGGGAGAGTTTTAAACTACTGCTCTCTCCCTGGGTCTCCTCTCTGAGTTGTCAGGCTGCATGGCTAAAGCTAGCAGAAATGTTTCTGGACAGAAGAGCCGCTCCGTCCAAACTGGGATGAATGCCATCTCTGTGCATGAGGCCGGGCTTTCCCCAAAACATGCTCCAGTTATCCACATAGCTAACGCCGTTTTCTGGGCACCATTTAGCTAACCAGCAGTTAAATGATGAAAAGCGGCTGTACATTTCATCACTGACTACGTTTGGCAGAGGACCAGAGAAAACTACTGTGTCTGACACAGATTTAGCCAGTTTACACACCGATTCTACGTTTAATTTAAGAATCTCTAATTGTCTTCGTCGGGCGTCATTGCCACCTGCGTGAATTACGACCCGACGGAACCTCGCCTTGCTCTGGGCTAACATTCAGAGGTTTCCTTCGATGTCACCAACTCTGGCTCCCGGGTAACATCTAACTGTAGCTCCCTTGAGCTTTACGTGTCTGACCTTGGAGGAGCCGATGACCAGGGTTTTCTGTTCAGTTGGTGTGTTACTGAGGGGAGAAAACCTGTTACATACAGGGAGCTCCGGGCGCTCTACGTGCCTTCGTTTTGCTCTGTGCTTCCTCCCCACCGCTACAAACTCATTCTGGGGATTCCCCGACTGCTGAGAGGGCGGTGGGATGCTAGCTAAGTCAGCTTTACTAGCGCGACTAGCGCTCCGAGTAACAACAACATGGCTAGCTGGTCTAGCTTCCATTGAGCTAAGACGCGCTTCCAGCTGTTCGAGCCTGGATAACAGGTCTGATATCAAGCCACAGTTAACACAACGACCATTGTCTTCATTAAATGAGGCGGGATCCTGACTAAACATATAACAAGTGGGGCAGGAAAGAGGGCTCGGAGCCGAAGAGGTAGAAGGCATCATGCTACAACAAGCGCTGGTTTACGCTCACCCAGAATAGCGGTCCGGGTTAGGAGGGCTTTCCGGGCTCGGTAGTCGCTGCTTGCCGAGTAGTGGGCTGTCGTCCGCCGGAGTTTGGTGGTTAGCTGTGCTGGACTGGATGCTGCTCCCCGTGCCGCTGATCGCCACTTGCCAGGGTCTGTTTGCTACGCGGGGCAAGATCACGCAGGTCTCCACAAGCTTGCGAGCTCCGCCGTAGCGTGCTGAGCCAGGTGTGGCTGCTCTGCTGCCTCAGGTGTGGCTGCTCACAAGACGTATAGCGACATATCCCAGGACTGAAGCAAAGCAATTTTTCCCTTTAGGAGTAAGAATTGAATTGAATCTACCTGATATTAATGCATTTCATTATAATGAATGAATGAATGAATGAAATGGTTTATTTCAAGCAATCAGGTCACAGTACATAACACTTAGTGAATCACAAGTAGATCGCTTGAAAGGGAGTGGAAGGAAGTGAATTTATATAATCCCACCCTGTAATAAAATGGCCAAATTAATTGCATTTAATGATCACAGCATTAAGCACAGTGACTGTATCTCATATACAAGTTGCTTTTATCCAGAAATTAATGCTGCTTTTCTTTTGGTAATTACAAAATATTTGTTTTTTTAAGGGAACAGTCAATATTATATATTTTTTTTGTATAAGTAAAAATAGAATGAATGTGCTTTTACTGATAAGTTTCTAAAAGTGTGATTGCAAGATTGCTAAATCCAGCATTTCAACTGTTCATTAACCTGAATGAGTGTTTCAAAAGTGAGGGAAAAACAAACCAATTCTTCCCAGAAACATTCCAGTGTGATGACAAGATGAATAAGGCTTACATGACAGTCAGCGCTGCAGCTCAAGTTTTCTCAAAGCAAAAGCAAGTGAGTATTTCCCTGCTAATCGCTGCGACATTGACCTTTATTCAGAGCGTTGTACATCACTCTGATCCATCAGGTCTCTGAACTAGAATCTATAGCTGTGAAGTTCAGCAGAACTTCTGCTCGCTTTACCGACAGCATTTTGATGGAGGCTCCATGCATGACCCTCTGCAGCTCCACTGCTTCACTCGTTCTTATCTGAGCCGCTATGAAGCTCCGCAATCCTCGTTTTTAGATGATACTGGCAGCAACGTGGCTCAGAGTTTTGGTTGAAGTACGCTCATAAATAATTAAATAAATATCCCGATGGCAACATTTTAAATCAGTGCAAGTATCGCCAGAGGAAATATCGCGATATATCGTCAAATCGATTTTTTTCTTCACCCCAGTTCTCAGGTAGATCTTTTAGTTATTCCAAAAGCTAGAACTAAAGCGTAAGATGAGGCCTCATTCAGTTTTTTTGGACCTTTCCGGTGAAACAGTCTCCCAGAGAACCTCAAGATTTTAAAGGAAGGCTCAAGACCGGAGGTGCACACCTTTTAACTTGTGGGCCAAAGGGGCTCTAAAATTTGACAGAAGGGCCAGACCAGAATCAGCTGTGTGGGGTGTTTCGATAATCCACATCATAAGAGAAAGACATGACGTCAAATCTAGATGAAAACATGTTTCAATTTGGATTTTGTCTAATACCAATCATTTCAGAGGTTTGATTTCAAAACTGTGACTTTAGTTCTCATTTCAGTGCCAGCTGCACAAATGGTTTGACGTTCTTCAGGGAAAACCATGGAGAAATGCATTGTTCAAGTGGTGTTGGAATGATCAGAAAGAGGACTGTTTGACTCAGAAAACACTCATAAATGTATAAAAAATTATATTTCTTCAAAAGCACCACAGAAATGCGGAAGTTCTTTCTGCACCTGAACATAGATCAATGTATTTATAGTGTATCTATGGTAAAACACCACAATGTTGGGGAAAATAAAGCAAATAGGGATTCGAATTAGAATTTATTCCCATTTGGCGGGCCAGATTAAATATTTTAACAGGCCTCATATGGCCCTCACAGCCCACACCTGCTCAAGACCTTCTTTTTTAATCTGGCTTTTACCTGAAATTTAATCAAAACATGAAATCTATTTAGATTCCGCTCTTTGAACCGAACGACATGATCACGGTGCGGAATATGAATGAAGCCTTTGGACGAGCGGTTCATTTTCAGTCCAAACTCATAATCCGCGCAGTCCTCGTGGCGTTTGGTTAGAAGAGCGCAGATTATGCAACGTTCACTATCCAGACAGAGAGGTTCCGTAGACACGGATGTGCTGCAGATCTTCTGGTTTATCTCCAAACAGCGCAGTAATGACAGCCGCACATGATCCATTTAAACCCAGAAACTGCCGTGGCAGAGCTTGCTGTGTTAGCGCCGATGTTAGCTTAGTTTAGCTAGAAAAAGCTCTCTGTTCAGCGTGATCAAACTCAGTCACAGTACGCTTCGTCTTCAGGTGCTCATGCATCGCCATCGTGCTCCCATGGAACACAAGTTCTATTTAGTAGAAATTACATTGGACACTTTTTCTCTTTAATTTTTTTTATGTTTTCCCACATTTTTGAGCTCTGTCTTTCGAGACTAATGGGAACTTCCTGCTGTGACATCACTGCTGACCGGATTAGCACCACTGCGCATGTGTGACAAAGAGAATGGCAGACCCGGCATTAGAACGCGCGAACCGTAGTTTTGAGATCAAAACAAGGAAAACAAACAAAAAAACGACGCTTCGACGACCAAATTATTCGACGACTATTTTAATAGTTGATTAGTCGTCGATTAGTCCAATAATCGTGGCAGCCCTACTTTGAAGTACTTTAGTTAAAAAAGTGTTCTACAAATAAAGTTTGATTTTAATTGAATGTCTATCTGCACTGCAGATTAAAATATTTGATGTTCTTCCCCCCAAAAAAAAGATCAGACATCATAGAATTTTGTGTAATTGCGAAACTCTATTGTTTACAAAGCCGCTGCTTTCATTTGAATCAATGTGGGAAGAGATGAAGAAGATGAAGTACAGAATGAAGAACAGCATAGTCACAGCACCACTCCTCTTCCACGACATGAAAGACCTCCAGTTTTTTGGGTTAGTCAACACAGGGCAGAAGGAAGGCTGGAAACAGAACGATCTGAGCCATCCCAACAGAGCATGACGTTTGACGGAGTGTGAAAACAGAAACTATTTCACCATCAAACTGAATGTTTTAAGGCATGTGCAATTCCAGTTCATTGTGATAACAATGAATCATATTTTTGATATTTTTGTGTGGTTTGGATCAGTTTTTTTTTTTTTTGCTCAAACTCACTACACATATAAAGAGTTAAATTAATATCATTGTTATCCAATCAAAAACTTTGAGAAGTTCCTGAATCTTAAGAAACTGTGCAGATTCTCCATGTTCTGCTTTGGTGGAAATTTGAGAGGAAATTGACATGTGCTTGAACTCCCACTCCATCCATCTCCTGATCTTTTGTCAAATTATTAATTATGATGATACTATTTTTAGCCAAAATCTAAAAACCTGTGTCATTTTCTGGGACATAGTTTCTGCAGAGCGGCATGAGTTCATTAGAAATTCACCGCTGGGCTGTGACTGTTTGCATGGAGCAACCCAGCATCCACTTTGCCTGTCACCTATCTGTTCACACTCTCTCCTGCTAGCTTACAGCCCCTCACACACCCAACCCAACAGTAGCAGAGCAACAGACATAGTGATCAATATCGTTTCTATCCAACCGTCCAGTTCTGATCCAGATTCCAGCTCAGACCAGAAAAACAAAGACGAGGGAGCTTGTGACCCGCCCAGCATAGTTTCTACATCACAAATAAGCTCTTTCTTAAAGAATTTGAATAAAGAAAGACACAGAAAGGCAGTTTAATCTTAATGTTCTTTAAACGTGTCCACATCATCAGAAAAATGTCACAAAAACAGCATTATTCTTTAAAACTGATTAATCTGATTAACCTACAGTACAAACTGTGCTATTTCACACACCATCATCAAGTTTGTAGAAAGAATGACATCTGCCGTGTTCATCATCAGTGACAAGCATGTTGGTATTATCCTGAATGACAGTTCACATGAGGAGATGGTCAGTCACATCTTCCTCAGTGAGGTCATTTGTTGCTGGCAAACAGAACAGAGAACGTCTGGAAACCCCTTTGAGAAGAAGTGTGGGCACACAGCCTTAACAGCACGCAGAGATTTGTGTGCTCGATTTGTGTGCTCATGGACGCTTGTGCACCTCTTCCATTTCCAGCTGTGTGTTTTGGGTTGTAAACAAGACAGATCACACTTCTGCACAGTCTCTCACACATCCGCCATTGTTTACACAACCAGAGAGGCTTTTGTCAAGACAAGGTCAGCCTAACAAACGGCTTCGCTCGGCTGAAGGTGATCCTAGTGTTCAAAGAAAACGAACGCAGCTCTTCTGCACAGAAGTATTCCTGTCCTGAAAGCTGCAGTTTGGGAATGTTTGTCAGAGAACTATGACAGACTTTGCACAACAGGAAGATGCTAAAAAGCAATCAAAGTTCCCTTTCTGTGCAGAACCACAGCATGACTGGCCTCTCATCTCATTTTCTGGAGGATCAGAGCGACCATCTAAAGTCCTGTTAGAAAGTGAATGCAGAGTAATGATGACAGGATGTCAAAGTCAAGCAGCTCCTGAGAGAGCAGCACATCTGCACTGAGAAGAGCGGAGCGCCAAACACAGACTGAGTGATGCTGAGCAAGAGCTGAGCCCTCTGATCACCTGCAGGACCGGCTCGGGACGCCAGCTCCTCATCTGGACCGAGGCAGCAGTTCTGCAGCGGTACCACGAACGGAACCACGAGCTTCTGATACGCCAGGTAAAGAGGAGACCAACAACAACAGCCCAAACTGGAATGAGGTCATTTAAAGAACACAGAGGTGTGAGAAGTGCCGCAAACTCCACCGGAGGATGAACCCCGACCTGCCCCGTACCTGAGGGGCATCCCCCCCGTGACGCGCCGGCTCCGGCTCGGCAGCAGATCCGGGCGCGCAGCCGGACGCAGGTGTGGAGCTGGTTCCGATGCGGTTCGTCAAAAGCAGCGCACAGAGGACGCGTGTCCAGTGGTTCCGGCTCTGAAGGTCCAGTCTCTCCCTCTGTTACAGCAGGTCTAAACATCTACTGTGAGGCGACGGAGGGATGGTGGGGGCGTGTTCTTCAGGGGTAGAAGGAGGAGGAAGGGTCGACACAAGAAGATGCTCAGTGAGAAAGAAAAGAAGTTTGGAGAATGATCATCATTTTATAAGACCGGAAAAAGGTAGAGTTAAAAGCATCAAATATTCTCCGAGGTTTCAGATTCCTGACAACCATGATGACTGCTGCTCTCATGAGAGTTAAATGAACATTGTTGTCATCACGTTAAGAGAAGAATGCATTAAGAACACGGCAGGAATCAGGAGAACACCGGAGAACACGTCCTACAGCTGGGAAACATCAGGTGGATTTTCAGTTCGCTCTTTGGCCACAGGGGGGCAGTGTTTCGGAGTGTTGTAAACTCATTTCTTTGGAGCTCCGAAAGAATCCTAGTTAAGATGGAGGGTTGAGGAATTTATCAATTTACATTATTTTACCATATCCCTCCCATCGCTGTAAACCAGCACTATAAATAAAAAAAAGTTATGCAATGTTAATTGTTATTAGGTCTTGGTTGATAAAATCAATGAATCAATTTAAACTTAATAGATCAATGCACAATATCAGGGTTAAGTGGGTGGATCCCAAAAACAGACAGAACTGGCAAATATTCTTTTATTCAATAAAGAAGTGCAGTAGGCCAGGGCTCCTAGGTCCACCGGGAGGGGGAAGGGGTCAGGCAC
>NC_050535.1:23805530-23811428 GCF_002922805.2 Oryzias melastigma | reverse complement strand
ATCACTACATGCTTGAGAGTCAGCCAGGGAGACACAATCAGAGTCAGATTCACATTCTATATCTGATGGAGAGGCAGCTATAGACTCGATTCTCTAAAGGAGAAGAGAGAGAGAGAGAGAGAGAGAGAGAGAGACCACAGGGCAACAGCACCAGATCCAGGAAATAAATCCAAGTCTGTCCTGACAAAGTTCATGAAGGCAAAACAGGGCGCAGAAGACAGCAGCTTTGGCAGGCTGGAGTCCCATGAAGGCAGGAGATCTTCTGGCACAGCTCAGCAGGGCAGCTCCTGCTATAAAGGCAGCCACACAGGTGATTTCAATAAGGCAGATTACCTGTGAGGCTGAGGCATGGCCATGACACACGATTCATGAAAATGTAGATCGATTTAGCACATAAAGCTAAAGTCTGCTAGCTTGATGCTAATGTTTAGTGGAATTTTCCATTGGATGGCTAATGCTAACACTCGGTCGGCCAAAACACTCATTGTTGACTAAACGAACATCTTTAAAAAACTCAAAGAAAGGAATTTTCCAATCTCTTTTAAGGAAATATTTTTAAAGTAATCAATTGTGGTCTAAAGCCTAATTCTTTGCTCATTCTTTCTTCTTCTGGATTAATGTGTAATCCTACAGCGCGTTGCCACCTAGTGTCCAAACTGAAACTCACATCAGGAGAGGCAGAATGTTTCCAATGTTAATGATCTGAACATTTTAGTTAGAACTTCTCCTTTAGAGAATCCATGTAACACTGGATGATATTAACAATCTTATTATTTCACTGATACATTTACAGTATGTGAACTGGATCAGATTAATATAAATATATTCAAAACATGTAGTAGATTATTCATGTCTTTCTAAACAAATGTGTATAAATGTGTAAACTCGAAATTGAGTTGTATTGAGTGGATCAAAACAATCAAAAATAATCAGGATCGAATGGATCCAGACTCTTGTGAATCAAATCAAATAGTTTCTGGAAATAATTATCGATATCCAGCCCTAATTGTTATCATTAATTATAGAAACTGTGTTTGAAAATTAACATTTCCAAAGCACAGCACTGTTTGAAAGCATGCATCACCTTGCTGTCCCTTCCCCTTCTACTGCACTGATGGTGCTGCTCGTCCTGCTGCAGAAGGGGAGCATCTCCACTGACCCCCACAGTCTTAGCCGCCATCATATCCACACTGAATATCACTGAGGAGTCCTCAGTGATAGGGAAATCTGATCTGATCTTCTGTCCTCGGTGAGGACTGAAGATCAGATCAGTTTTCCATGACTTATCACACAATAAAGTCAAATGTTTTAGTAGAATCAAAGACTATCTCCTGTTGTGGGGGAACCCCGCCATCTCCAAACAGCAGCTGGGTTGACCCCAGCAACCCATGACCTGAAAGGGATTTTTTAATAAAACCAGGAACATGCAGTCAGGTGAGGCAGGTGAGGCAGGTTGAGGCAGGTGAAGCAGGTGAAGCAGGTGAAGCAGCGCTTCACCTATCAACATCCTCACTTATCATCATGATGCAATGAAAATGGACACAAGGTCCATTCCATATACATTTTAGACATTCTTCTTTGTTCTATTACACGTGATAAAGTCAAGGCCCAGAGGCCGGATCCGGCCCTCCGGGTAATTCTACCCGATCCTCCAGATCATTTAATTTTATTGTTATTTGTGGCCCAATGTTACCACGCACTTATTTTTAACGTGTAAACAGTAATTTTGAAGAAATATATTTTTATGGAGAGTAAACTATTGAAAGCTATTTCATGTTTAAGTTAATTTATTCTGGAATAATAACGATGCATTTTTATTGTTCATAAATGTTAAAAAGTTACAGTTTTAAAGTTTTAAAAATCTGTATTCTGCTAGCTTTTTGGACTGTTTTGGCATTTGCTAAGTTTTTTTTAGACTATTTTGGAGTTTGGCGAATATCACAGCTACATACTCGCTGTTTTTGGCTAATTTTGCCTTTTTTTTTCTAAAGGTTTTTTAGACTATTTTGGAGTTAGGCTAACATTTACATGCTAGCTGTTTTAGCTCATTTAGACTTTTTTGTCCATTTTGGCATTTATCAAATAATATACTAGCTGTTTTGGCTAATTTAGTTTATTTTTATTTATATATCTTTAAGTTGTTTTGGTGTTTGGCTAATGTTTCAGCTACATGCTAGCTGTTTTGATTAACCTATGTTTTTTTGTTTATTTTTTTAGGCTAATTTAGCATTTAGCTAATATTTTAGCTGGCTATCAGCTTCAGCATTTTTTGCTATCACCGACATAAGGTGTGATGTGGATTTTGGTCCCCTTGTGCGATTGAGTGTGACACCCCTGTTCTAATATGTTCCTGATGTGTGAAAAAATGCTGATATAAGGAAACATAATCAGAAGTATATTGGGTTAATTTATTTGTGAATCTAACTGAATAGGTCATTGCCTCACCAGCATCAAACTTCACAGCACATCACTGATTAAACCCTTTTCCTCTGTAAGCAGCGTCTCAGCGTCCCTGTGATGACCTAACATGTTGCCCCTCCCATGGCAAAATGCTGGCTATTCCCCTCCCTGTGTGTATGTACTGCATTCCTAATTTACCATTCTACAGTGGAAAAAAATGTTTAAAAAAGTTCAAATTTTCTAACATTAATCTTCATTTTCTAATAAAATTGACAGATTTCTCAGACATTGAATATATATATATTAACACATTTTTACAATAGATTAGTGCATACTAGTACTGCACACACTTAAGACACTTTAGTAAAGTTTATCCACTTTGTTTTAGCTTGTAATCAGTTAAATGGATGTTACCTGTGTAAAATTCCTTAATAAAGTCTCCCATGATATTTTTTATTTAAAAGAACTGTTATGAAATCAGGAGGACAACCCAAACAGAGCAAATAGGTCACAATTAAAGTGTTTATTAGGGAGGTAGAATTAATCAGTGGGCCGCCAGATGCACAGGTGACCCTGAAAGTCAGATAAACAAAGTTATTTAAAGCTCCTGGTTCCACGCTTGGGGTGATGGTGATCTCTTACATAGAACTCCAGAAGCAGGCGTGCGAGAAGAGCCTTTGAAGCGTCTGAGTGCAGGGCGGATGGTGTCAGGAATGATGGAAGATTCCCCCACTGCTGCTGTGTACAGGATGAGAATCCACCGGAGGGTGAAGACCAGTGTTGGGGCAGCTTTACTCAGTGAGGAGATGAGTGATCTGGAAACATCACTTCTCTCAGGATGGAAACAGAGGAAGAAAAACCAGGGCAGAAAAAACTCCAGAAAGGCTTAAACTCGTTACCAGGCCAAAAAGGGTCAAAACCATGAAGAGACTCAAAGTACAAAGATTTTAACTAGCGGGACCGTGACTGATTCAACAAACTGGCAGTGAGGAGGTGAAAGTGAGGACCTTAAATAGTGTGAACACCAACTGGAGCCCAATGAGAACTTAATTAACACAGGTGAATGAAATTAGAGTGGAGGAAGAAAGGGTGGGGTGAAGGAGCAGAGCAGAACCATGACAAAAACATTCCCAGTAGAGTTTTATGGTTATCAAGTTTTTAACCAAAATCCCACAACCTAAATGTCTTAAAAAGCCATTTTTCAAGTTTATCTGAAGCCTCTGTTTCCAAAACCTCCTCTGAGGGGGCGTGGCTTTAGGAGCTGAGCTGAGTAGTCCCGCCCCTGATCCCCCCGTCTGATTATGATAACTCTGTTTCGCTAGCCGAAATCTTCACCACTGCTACATAAAAATGTCCAGCAGTATCGGTGATGTCCAGCCGTATGGTTCTGATCCGGAACCACAAGCTCAGAGCTGAAACAAAACTGCTAACTGGCATCAGCAGAAAAGATTTGAGAAACTTTCAAAGGAGCAAGCCGTCCGTTCTGCTAAGAACATTTTACAATTTATTTATATTTTTGACAGATATTGTTGTCAGTAAAACACTCGTCACACTGTTCACTGGATTAAAAAAAAACCCTGAAAGACTAACCAGTAAATCGTGTTTCAGGTCTCCTCAGCACTCACCAGTCATCGTCACGTGTTATTGAAAGCTCTAGCATTACAATCATTCTTCATGTAGTTATGGAATGAAATGGACCTCTTGTCACATCGACGATATTTGAGCTCTGAATGTCGGCATCTTGTCAGGGAAGCTGATGGTCTGACGCAGCACATTTCCCGCGGCTGCTGAGCGGCTCAGGCTTTCGCCTCAGCAGGGGTCCTGCTGCCTGATCCAGCGTGTGCTGAAGCTGTTTGAGGGAGTCTCGTGCAGCTGCATTCGGCTGCCAGATGGTCCTGCATAACCACTTTGAATTATTCAACCATCCCGCAGCAGATTGAAGCTGTCATGTGAAAGACAACTTGGCCGGCCTCCTCCTGCACAGCAGCAGGTGAGCACAAACCGCCCAGCCTGTGGGTGTGTGTGGACATGACTGCACCATGTCCTATCACATCTCACTTGTGCTCAATTTGCCTCCAAATTTACTGCAGCAATGGATCGTTCTTCCTCTGGTTGTTGTCTGATCAGACTCGTTCAGACTGAGATGAGCATCATGAATTATTCACCTTATCCAGTTTTAATGTGCAGATGCTGAGCTCACAGCAATGCCAGCTCAACCCACGACAGGCAGCGAGGCGTTTTCTTACATCCTCACTATCTGTGGTGTTCACTAATGCGTTGCATTAACTCTGACAGAGTCAAGCACAATTATGGAAATGCATGAAGTTAGTTGAGAATGTGTGAGGAGCCATAAACCAAAAACTGGGTGATACATTTTCCTGAAGACATAATGTGCCTCCTTTAATGTGCTACAATTAGCAGACTGGCCATTAGTGATATTAGAGTGAAGCTTTACTGATGGCAGGGGTCGTGGTTGGAGCCGTAATTCCCCGGGAGAACGCCTGTCACTTTAACACAGCCATTGACACTTTGAATACATGTCATTACAAAACACTGCGGTAAAATAGATGAGCACATTATAGATGATGAATGAATCATATTTCTCCTCCTTCTTCTCTCATTCACCTCTAGACTAGCACACACATACACACACTTTGTCAAGGTTAGACGATCTAAACGGATGTGTTTACGGCGTGAAGAGGAAGTCTGCTCCTCAGGGAGCGCCGACGTGTTTGCTGGATTCACCCTGAGAGTGGCCCTCTCATCCTGCTGGAGGTTTTGATCTCCTCTTAGCGGCTTTGCAGTGCAGCTCACCTCCTCACTAAGAGCCACTCATATCAAAGAGGAGGTGGTGCTTGTGGATTTGTACCTGTGCCCTGAGCTCACATCAGCTCGACGAGTGATCCAGAATCAGACGATGGCTTCTCTGTATCATGAAAACAAGGGAGTTATGCTCTCCACAGAACAGGCTCCTCCACTCTCGTGGTTCACTCCATGCTCTTCACACAAGGGTGAGCTAATTGAATTGTCCAACACATGCAACACACTTCAAGTGTCCTGGGACTTTGGAAGTATTTATACAGAGAGACCATTCCCATAAATTATGTGGAGCAGGAAAATTCAAGCAACCTATTATACGCACAAAAAGGAGAGAATTCAGTCTGTCTGTATGTGGAGTGAAACTGTGGAACAATCTGGGTTTGGAACAACATGCAATAATATATACTTCTTTAAATAAATGTATGACATGGACAAAATACAAACATTCCTGATATATGTAAAATAAGAGTATGTACTGAATATATCCAATAGTAGATAAAATACTGTGTTTAATGAAAGAAAACTATAATAATGTGTTTGAATGTGTTGTATAAATATTATGGTTATTATTCTATGTATATTGTACATTCATTCATTAATGTAGCCACGAGGGGGCCCAAGCCAGGGTCTCATTGTGCCGGTCCCAAGCCCGGATAAATACAGAGGGTTGTGTCAGGA
>NC_050535.1:23792003-23798142 GCF_002922805.2 Oryzias melastigma | reverse complement strand
AAATAACCATTGGTTCAATAGTGCATGTTTTAACCTGATAAGCATCTTTTTTTAATGTTAAAATATAATCTAATCTTGAATAACTTCAATGCACATGTGAAAAAAAAAGTAAAATCTTTTTCCTGTGGATGGGTGTGACGCCATATATCAACTAATCCTAGTTCTTTCATCATGTAAATTAGGCTATATATATATATAGGTATAGGCAGTTTATCCAGTCTATTATTCAAAACACAATTTAAATCACCACCCATAACAAAGAGACCTTCAACATTATCTGCTATTATATGAGACAATTTTTTAAAGAAAAAAGGGCAGTCTTCATTCGGTGCATAGACATTCAAAATAGAAACTTTGCATCCCGCAATTGAACCGCTAACCATAAGATAACGCCCCTCTTTATCCTTTAAGACCTTTTCGCAGTGGAAGAATATGGATTTATTAAACAATATTATACACAATACACATTTTAATCACAAAATGTTAATGTGACAAAATCTTGTTTTGATTATTTATGAAAGATACAGATTTTAAAAATAAAAGTTTGATTGCTACTTATGACTTAACATACTAATGACTTATTTTTCCCCTTTCATAGAGCTGCAATTTTGTTTTCCAGCCAACAGATGTCACTAGTTTTAAATGTGTCAAATGCTTCACAACCCCAAACCATTTTAATACAATTTGGTTCATTTCGGTTCAGAAAGCTTTGGTTTCTCCATCTCTACTAAATAGTATTTAGTAAATACTAAACAGAGTGGGACCAAACACAACCAAAAAGAAACTACAAAGTGCTCACAAAGTAAACAGTTGGAGAAGATCACTGGGCTGCAGTGGAGACAGGTTGCAGCCCAGCTCCCTTCTCTGGTCTGGAGGTCCACATGGTGCTTTTGAAGGCTCCCCTCCTTCAGGTTGGACCAATGAGAAGCCACACCTCCAGCACCACACCTGAAAGAAATTGACACAGAAAAAACACAAAGATCCACAAAACACAAAGAAGTCCCACTCTGACAAAAATCCACATAATAAAAAAAATGCAAAACCAAATACGGCCACAGCCGTAACACCCCTCTAAAGACTCTGATTTCTCACCATAATTATCAACACTAACAGCCTAAAAAATCTTAGTAAATGGCAAAATAGTCCAAAAGCTAACAGAATGCTAATTTTTAAAACTTCTAAACTGTAACTTTTTATCCTAAAATGAATAATAAAAAAGCAGGAATATTATTCCAGAATAAATCAACTCCATAAAAATATATTTTGTCAAAATTATGCAAGTTAGAGATAAGCCCAAAATAACACCGGACCATTGATAATAATAAAATAAAATGACCTGGAGGGCCGGATCCGGCCCCCGGGCCTTGACACTTATATAAACTGATATAAAGGAGTATAAACGTGTTTGAGTTCCAGGAGGGAGAGAAGCAAGAGTGTAGCATCTACCTTTTCTACTAATGGATGGTACATTCCTCACATGGTTTTGGATTCAGACAATAAACAACAGTCTCATTATGGCACACAAATTGACACCTGCAAATACAGCAGCCCGAACAAATCAAACTGATGGTGGACTCCTGCAGATGCAGGGAAGGGCGAGGCTGTAAATATTCATGGTGGAGTTGTCAGTGTGTGCAGCCGCTCTGCTGGCTCCTGTCACGCCATTGATCTCTCACACATGACATTCATGTCAGACGATCGCCCTCCTTCACTTCAATCATGTGAGCTGAGCTGCCCTTTCTCTGCCCTGCTGGATGTCGGCTCCTCCGGGAAGAGGGAGGAGCTCGGGCCTCCATTGTCTGCGTGCTTATCTCCCCGTTATCATCATAAGCAAGAACAAGATTCTCTTTTCACATCTTTTGACCTTTTCAAAAGTTACCCTGCCCAAACTTTGAATCCATATTTTGAAGACAAAAAATCTAAATTTAGATTTCAGCTTTCCAAACGCACAACTGGGTAAACAGATTTGGACGGTTAGATAAGACAAACATCACACCCACACAGTAGCTGCGTTTACATGGACACAGCAATCAGAATATTCTGATGAGACTCAGATAAAAATTTTCTTCCAATCGAGATAGATGAGTTATAAAAATTGTTGATCTGATTGTGGTGCACGTACACAATTTAATCTGATTGTGGGTCCTTACTGCCCTGGCATTGAAGGTAGAGGAGTGTTTCTAGGAATTCTGGACCATTCTTCCTAAAGCTCATTGGTCCGGTCACACTGATGTTGGTGGAGAAGGTCTGGCTCTCAGTCTCTGCTCTAATTCATCTCAAAGGTGTTCTATGGGGTTCAGGTCAGGACTTGTGCAGGTCAATGAGTGTCCAGCTCCAGAGTACAGGACACCTCCCTCACAGAGAGCTGCTGCTTTCATTTTGTAGCTCCAGCACCGCCTAAACAAACACTGCACAAACTGACAGCACCTGCAGTGCAGGTGAGCTGAGTTCAAAGTAAAAAGATGTTTAGTTCCTCCACAGACCATGTCACCTAAATGGATGAACGGCTCACAGGAAGTCCAGCTGCTTTACAGGGACGGTAAAGACACACCGACACTCAGCTTTATGAGGAGGAACTGAATGAGAAACAGGTTTTTTGGAGCAGTTGTTGATACTGGGTTTTATCTGAGTCTATTCTGACCATGCTTGATGTAAAACACACAGGGAAGAGGAGGGACCCGCCTTTGTTTGCTGAGAGGATTAAGAAATGGTCATTATCCTCTGCCAGATATTCCTGTCACACTGCAGGTCGGACTCTTTATTGTGTCAGGAATTCCTGCAAACACAGATCAATCTGCTTCAGCAGGGCAGACAGCGTTTGGACCGTCCTCCGACACCTCCGACAGTCAAAGCTGCTGAGCAGCAGCGGGGCAGCTTGCAGGTAGGGTTGAAATCTCATCTGGGAGTCCTAGAGTGGAAGTTCACTGAGGCCTACATATATATATATATATATATATATACATAATAATCAAATTAGAGTAATTAGTAAAACCCCAAACTTTTAAAAAGTTTGTATTGTCTTCATTAGAATATGCTGGACAGATCTCCCCAGAATGAGGAGAATGAGCTGCAGGAGAAGCTCCTCCAGGCCCAACCCGCCACAACACATCCAGACCTTCACAAGTGTTGTTTATCTGAACATTTAGACCAGGGGTGGGCCAACTACAGCTGGGTCTTCTAATAATGTTTTATTCTCCCTGTAATTCTAGTGTCTCCCCATGGATGGTGCTTTACAAATAAATTTACCTTTGTTTAAGTGCAGAAAGTTATTTTGAAAACAGGTGGAAGATTTGTTGTTTTTCTGATGTTTTTCTTATTATTCCTACACCGCATGAACACAACATTTCTCTAGGTTTATGCTTTTCCCTGAGGAACATCAACCTATTGTTGCAACTGGCACTAAGATGAGGACAAAAGTCACAGATTTGAAATAAAAACTCCAAATTTTTTTTGTTAAAATTAGTCAAAGTTAAAGTTTGTTTTTGTCCAGATTTCACATGATTTATTTTTTCTCTTATGAGACGGATTACCAAAACACTCCATACATCTGCTCCTGTCCTCTGAGGACAACGAGTCAAATGGTTTGCCCACCCCTGATTTAAACAGTAATTTCTGTCACTGCAAAGACAGGAGAATAATTCAGACACCAATTCTTTATCCTATCATAAAATACTGAAACATCGGGTAAAAAAGAATGTAAATGTGAAAGAATGAATGTTTTTGGGCAGAATCAAATTATGGATTTTATTGTAATATGTTAAATTTTAAGTGTTTTTAGGGTTTTATGTCTGTGAGTGTAAAAGCAGCTGGCCGCTTTTAAATTTCCTTCGGGATTAATAAAGCTTTTCTTGATTCTTGATTCTTGATTCTTGAGAATCCACGTTTACAAGGATCAAAAACAGAAGCTAAACTCTGTCATGGTGATCTCTGATTGTTTGGCCTGGATCTGACTTTAAAAGAAACTCCACACACAAATCTGTCAGAAAAGTTTTTTTTTTTTTTTATCTTCCTGACCGCTTCTTCCCTTTCGGGGTCGCGGGTGTGCCGGAGCCTATCCCGGCTACTGATGGGCGAAGGCGGGGTACACCCTGGATAGATCGCCAGTCTGTCTCAGTGCCTCTAAAACCAGATGCAGGACTAGAGGCGAGGCTGCAGACTGCCGACACATTCTACAACTAGACAACAGGTTTTCATCTTGGAAATTAGTGAAAGAAAATATAACATTGGATAATTCAAACTTGGAGCAGCAAAAACTTTTTTCACTTTATAATGGACTCTAGTTGCTGAAAGAGGGAATGTGGAGTTCAGCTGCAGGAATAAACATTTCACTGGTGATCACATTTGCATTTGGCATGAGTGCATGGCTTAATTCTCCACACTGGTGATGCCTGCATGCTGGATATAGTTACCCGCCTACTGACGATAAACCACTCGGGAGAGCCATCAAAACTTCACTGGAATTGGAGAATGAATGTTTTCCTGTTAAGGTTTAGATTCCAGCAGAACTGTCATCTAGAGAACAGACACATCAGATTCAAAGAACAACTTTCAGAACCCTGTTTGGAATGAGGAAATCTGCTGGATAACAAATACGGGTTGCATGTGTTGTCATTGTGATTTATGGATGTCAAAGACACATTAAGAAGTTGCAGCTTTGATGGCTTTGACTTGATGAGATCCCATCCTTGTCGTGCCACGACTCCAAACAAGGGACTTCCTCTCAACAGCTCTAATAACATGGATGACTGGACAGGGATTTTCTTTTTCAGGTCAAGAAAATGTTTGCAGCTCTTTCCCCCTTTCTGTTCTTGATTTTAGCAAGTCATTTTTGCATTTTTAATGTCTTCTCCAGGATCTTGCTGAAACTCAGATTCACTCCCTCCTTTTATCCCCACAAATGGGTACAAATAATAAAGATAATGTTGG
Organism: Oryzias melastigma; assembly: GCF_002922805.2. Lineage (NCBI taxonomy): Eukaryota > Metazoa > Chordata > Actinopteri > Beloniformes > Adrianichthyidae > Oryzias > Oryzias melastigma. The sequence continues at coordinate 23,793,216 of NC_050535.1, read as the reverse complement.
TTGAGTAATGATTTCCCAGTTTCTCCTCACTTGTAGCCTGTGGTGAAAATTAATTTTCGTTTCACTTAGAAGGGACATTACCATGATTAATTTAAGCATCCAGCGGAGGAAACAGGAAGATCGCTGCAATATGAGGAGCAAAATCAATTTTGTGTGATGTGAGAGGAGTCAGGGAATGTGAGGTACAAACAAGTATGGAATTACCCCAGCTGTCTTCTGCTCTGTGGGTGAAACAGATTCAGCTGTTACTTTCTAAATCATTTTATCACTGAGAATTCCTTCTGATTTAGGACAAGGTGAAAAAGTTTTTAGTAAAGAACCTTTTCTGTCTGCTTTCTACTGGTGGAATTGAACATTTTTTAAATTGAATTCCACATTTTCATTTACGTATAAAATCATTAACAGCCAAACTGTGTGGGTGTCACATTGCATTTGGATTTTGTGGTTTCTTTTGGTACAATATACTGAAAAATGACAACGAAGAGTTTTTTAAATTGTTTTCTTGTCTCCCCACGCCGGGAGTGGGATCCCCGAGATTTAAGATCTAGCCGGGGATCAATCTACATCGGAGCCTGGGGGTGTCCAGATCTCGGTGGTGCGGAATCCGGTCCCTGCTTTCGAGAAACAGTCCTCTCCTTAACTCCATCAGTGGGTGTGCCTGGTCGGGCCTTGTTTACATCACTCCTTGGGGCCTCTGTTTCTCTTGGGTTCCCCTTTGCTCGGCGGGGGTGGGCGGACCCTGCCCTGCTCCCCCCCTGGACCTTCGCGGTGGGGGCAGGCGGTTGTCTGGAGTATGGGGTGGGTTGCCCTTGGGGGGCCCTGGCTCGTACCTGGGGTGGGGCGGGGAGGTCCTCGGCGCCGCTGGGTGGTGGTGGGCTGCTCTTCGGGGGTTGGGTGGCTCTCCGGGGGTGGGGTCCCGTGTCAGGCCTCCCGGCGTTGTGGGGGGGCTGCTCCTCTGGCTGGGCTGGGGCCTGCACTCTCTGTGTTCCTGTGCCTTCCTGCTCTTGGGTGTGGGGGACCTCTGCGGCGGTTCCGCGTGCCCCGGTCTGGGTGCTCGGCGGGATTACCCGGCGGGCGGTTTCTCTCCGTGGCTCCATGGCGGGTGTTGGGAGGGTCTCGGCTGCACCTGCTGCCCTGGCGGGGGGTCTTGGCGTGGGGATGGCCGGGCGCTCTCCCCCTGAGTACATTCCATCACCATCCACCTCAGTGAAAC
>NC_050535.1:23772384-23791327 GCF_002922805.2 Oryzias melastigma | reverse complement strand
CCACACTTTGACCTCACAGGTGTTCCATCCCAATCAGGAAGTAGCCAAGTTTGACTGATTAGAATGGATGGATCAAATCTCTGTGTGCTCAGGAGCCCTGCAGCAAACCCAACAAAGACAGATGAGCTCTGCTGTCGGATCATTTCAGGAAGCTTCGTGTGCCTCCAGCCTGTAAGAGCATTGAGGTGAACAGGTTGGCTTTCTTGGCTGCTTGACTTCAGCTTTTGTCCTCAGACTCTGTCACCAATCTTCATCAAACAAGCTAGCTGGTCCTGTAAGTCCCAGTCTGGTGGATCAGAGGTGTGAGAGGGAGCTCATAAACTCGCCTGAGAGGGAGAATGATGATGATGATGATGGTGGTTGTTCCTCTCAGATCCGCAGTGGAGGAAGAAGTGATGTGTTTGTTCTCTGAATGCTGCCGTGACCTCAGAACTCATTATTCCCCAGCAGGCACTTTCTACAAAAGGGGAGAAAGTTGATCGCATCAAAAATTATATCCGAAATGTTCGTCATTAGAAAAGAGGATCAGAGCTGGAACGGAGTCCAGATCCTCTGAGTCAGTCTGAAAAGAAATGGAGGTCTGATGATGTGGGGAACTAACAAATCCAAAATTATTTTTAGTTTAATAAAATTCCCTCTTAACTGATTTATTTTTGATCTTTAAAGAACAATTTATTACTTTTTTATGTTTAAATACTTGTAGACCAGTTTTTTCCCACATTTTTATTAATCAAGCCAAAGATAAACTTATTCCACTTTTCTCCTATATTCTCTTCATTTTCCACCAACTCTCCCCCCCCCCCCCTTTTTTTTATTGCATGTATGTTTGGGGGAATAATTATAAATCAACCTTACATTCACTTTCAATACTTCAAAAAATATGAATTATTAACAAAGTGATAACACAGACAATGATTTGTACTATCAAGAGGACTCAGACTTGATGATTTGGTGCTTTACAGGTAGGGATGACATGATTCAGTCAAGACACAATTCAGTTCAATTCAAAGTTTTAAAGTCACAACTTTTTTTTTCTTAACACAATGAATCAAAGGTATTTTAAGGCCATATCTTTTCTTTTTGACCCTTAAATCAAACTGTCTGTTTTCCTACTAACAGAAAGGATTCACTACGAATACACAACAAAGTCCCATTTGGGGGCTGTGGAGTCCCACAGGGCTCAGTTCTAGGGCCCATTCTGTTCACGCTTTACATGCTGCCCTTAGGAAACATAATCAGGAAACATAGCATTAACTTTCACTGTTATGCAGATGATATACAGCTGTATTTATCCATTAAACCAGACCAGAATGACCACCTAGAGAAACTGAATTCATGCATCAGAGACATTAAGACCTGGATGACAATTAATTACCTCCTCCTAAACCCAGAAAAAACTGAGGTCATGATACTGGGTCCTAAACACCTGAGAGATGCTCTCTCAGATCAGATAGTCTCCCTGGATGGTGTAAATATTGCCTCCAATTCTTCAGTCAGAAACTTAGGGGTTTTATTTGACCAGGATTTATCATTTAAGGCTCACATATCTCAAGCTTGTGAAACTGCATTTTTTAACCTACGCAATATAGCTAGGATCAGAAATATGTTATCTAAAATTCACGCTGAAAAACTCATCCATGCATTTGTTACGTCTAGACTGGATTACTGTAACTCTTTACTAATAGCATGCCCTAAAAGTTCTTTAAAAAGTTTTCAGCTTGTCCAGAATGCAGCAGCAAGATTGTTAGCAGGAACTAGCAGAAGAGAACACATCACTCCTGTGTTAGCTTCTCTCCACTGGCTCCCAGTTGAATTTAGAGTAAAGTTCAAAATCCTCCTGTTAACATATAAGGCTCTGAATGGTGTGGCCCCATCCTATATTAGAGATCTCATAGTTCCTTACCAACCAATCAGAACACTTCGTTCACAAAATGCTGGACTGCTTGTAGTTCCTAGAATTTCTAAAAGTACAGTTGGAGGTAGAACCTTCAGCCATCAAGCCCCTGTTCTATGGAATAAGCTCCCAGCTCATGTCAGAGAGGCCAGCACAGTTTCTACCTTCAAAACTAGCCTTAAAACATTCCTCTTTGGACAGGCGTTCTGCCAGGCTAGCTAGTAATCAGAGAATATTCCCTCTCATGTGGTCCTTGTGAGGCTAGATTAATAAATTAATATTGATGCGTTTAAATATAAATTTAGATTTTCCATCAGCGTTATTTTTCAGATCAGCTCTGGGGTTCTGTTCTCTATTCTCATCTACTTCTCCTCTCTTCTATTCTTTATTATTTATTGTATTTAGTTCTCCATGCTTTTGTTGGTGCAGTTCCATTCACATGTTGTTCTTCTTTCCCACTCTCCTCTGGGGAGCGGGAGAGATTTCAGATCCCCGGTGGATCGCCCACGCTCCCACTCTTGGCCGTGGACCACGCCCCCGACACCATCCTGCATCTCTGAGTGAGAGTGATTCCTGCTTGGTCGTCTTTCCTCCTGCTCCTGGTCGTGGACTGCACTTCTGCTTCATCTTGATTATGGACTTCATCATCACTCGTCCCTCAGCTCTATCTGAATGAACTCTTAGATACGTAGTTGTAGAAGCTAATCTTTCTTTAACTGTTCTGGTATCGCCTGTCCGTCCTGGGATAGGATCTCTCCTTCATGTGGGAATCCCTAAGGTTTCTTCTTTTTTCCTGACTCAGGATTTTTTTAGGAGTTTTTCCTTACCGGGAGGGAGGGTCTAAGGGCAGGGATAACCTGTTTATTTAGTCTTAGTTTTTAACTATTGTTCATATTTTGAAGCCCAATGAGGCAAATTCGTTTGTGATTTTGGGCTAAATAAATAAAATTGAATTGAATTGAATTTGCTGTCACACATCTCCACATCTGACCCAACCTCTGGGGGAGTGGTGAGTTGCAGACATAGCTGTGCTCAGGAACCATTTGGTGGTTTAACCAACAAGTCCAACCCCTTTATGCTGAGCATCAAGCAGGGAGGGACATTTTTAGAGTCTTTGAAATGGCTCAGCCTGGATTTGAACTCACAACCAACTGTCTCTGGAGGGACAATCTACCACAAGGCCACTGAGCTGGTTTTCAAATGGTATTTTTTCATCTGCCCCTGATTCACAATCATTTGAATAAAAAATACTCAGTAATGCAATTTTAGACTAAACGATCCCTGTTCGTGTGTGTTTTCTGTGTGTGCTTTGTTTGTGTTTGTTCCTCTGTTTTTCCCAGCTCCTGCACAAGTCCAGCTCCTCCACTGATGCTGACTCCGCCCCTTCCTGCAGAGCTGATTGATGCCCTCTCCCAACCAATCCCTGAGCTGGGAGGGAAGCTTAAAAGATGCCTGGAAGCTCTGCTCCAGTGGCAGCTGAATTCCTGAGTGGGAATTAGTTTCTCAGCCTGCCCTGGTGTCTCCCTGACCAAGCCTGCAAAAAGCTTTTGGTTTCCCCTTCTTTACTTTGTTCTATCTGTTTGTTAACTTTGCTCTGGTGGTTTTAAGTCAAAGGAGGCTGATGTAGGGGTTAATTGAGTACACCTGTGGGGAGGTGTGGTTGCTGGCTTGGGAGGGTTTCTATTTGTGTCCATAGGCCTTCTGGAGCAAAAAGGGGGAAGGGGATGGAGAGACCGAGCGGACACGTTCAGACGCCACAAGGTGGAGTAAATTGGGGCGGAGCGGGGAAGACGCTGTCGCCGCCAAAGGTACGGTGATCACCTGTCGACACCCCGCTCAGAGGGCTGCCTGCCTTCGCCGCGCGCACGGAGGAAGAGGGCCGCCTGCCGTCGCCGCACGCACAGAGGAAGAGGGCCGCCTGCCGTCGCCGCACGCACGGAGGAAGAAGACCGCCTGCCATCGCCACACGCACGGAGGAAGAGGACCGCCTGCTGTGGCCACACGCACGGAGGAAGAGGACCGCCTGCTGTGGCCACACGCACGGAGGAAGAGGGCCGCCTGCCGTCGCCGCACGCACGGAGGAAGAAGACCGCCTGCCGTCGCCACACGCACGGAGGAAGAGGACCGCCTGGTGTGGCCACACGCACGGAGGAAGAGGACCGCCTGCCGTCGCTACACGCACGGTGAAAGAGGACCGCCTGCCGCCGCTACACGCACGGTGAAAGAGGACCGCCTGCCGACGCCACACTCACGTAGAAAGAGGACCGCCTGCCGTCGCTACACACACGGAGAAAGAGGACCGCCTGCCGACGCCACACGCACGTAGAAAGAGGACTGCCTGCCGCCGCTACACGCACGGGGAAAGAGGACCGCCTGCCGGCGCCACACGCACGTAGAAAGAGGACCGCCTGCTGTCGCTACACGCACGGGGAAAGAGGACCGCCTGCCGACGCCACACGCACGGGGAAAGAGGACTGCCTGCTGACGCCACACGCACGGGGGAAGAGGACCGCCTGCCATCGCTACACGCACGGAGGAAGAAGACTGCCTGCCGTCGCCACACGCACGGAGGAAGAGGACCGCCTGCTGTGGCCACACGCACGGAGGAAGAGGACCGCCTGCCGTCGCCACACGCACGGAGGAAGAGGGCCGCCTGCCGTCGCCGCACGCACGGAGGAAGAAGACCGCCTGCCGTCGCCACACGCACGGAGGAAGAGGACCGCCTGGTGTGGCCACACGCACGGAGGAAGAGGACCGCCTGCCGTCGCTACACGCACGGTGAAAGAGGACCGCCTGCCGCCGCTACACGCACGGTGAAAGAGGACCGCCTGCCGACGCCACACTCACGTAGAAAGAGGACCGCCTGCCGTCGCTACACGCACGGAGAAAGAGGACCGCCTGCCGTCGCTACACGCACGGAGGAAGAGGACCGCCTGCCGTCGCTACACGCACGGTGAAAGAGGACCGCCTGCCGTCGCTACACGCACGGAGGAAGAGGACCGCCTGCCGTCGCTACAGGCACGGAAGAGGACCGCCTGCCGTCGCTACACGCACGGAGGAAGAGGACCGCCTGCCGTCGCTACACGCACGGAGGAAGAGGACCGCCTGCCGTCGCCACACGCACGGAAGAGGACCGCCTGCCGTCGCTACACGCACGGAGGAAGAGGACCGCCTGCCGTCGCTACACGCACGGAGGAAGAGGACCGCCTGCCGTCGCTACAGGCATGGAAGAGGATCGCCTGTCTCAGTTCTCCAATAACCCCCCTTCTTACCGCTCCCCCGTTCCGTTTCATCGGAGAAGCAGTGGGACATCGGCGTCACCTCTCAAAGCTAAGTTGACCCCACCAGCAGTATTTTGTTTTGGGACTATGTGTTATGAGTTTGGTGTGATTTTTGGTTTCTTTGGGGGGCTTGGTACACGTATTTTTGCATGTTCTAGTTGTGTGGACATCTTATTTGCTGGTGGGGGACAAAGTGAAAGGAGTGAGACCTATGACCAGGAAGAGTGGGGTGAACGCCTGATTTCTTTTTTTTTTTTTTTTTTTTTAGGCCTTGAAGATTTTATGGACGTTCTATGGAGCAAACAGATTTTATCCTTATAGCTTTTTTACATCTTTAAACGTCTTTTAGATTTTATGAACATTTTATTTTTTAATAAACATAAAAAAAGACTTGCTCTTGACTTGCTGCATTATTGGGTGCCCAGTCGTCTCCCCAGCGGATCTCCAAAGTTGACCCCCTCCCATACACCAATGTGACAGTTTCTTTAGTTGCTTTGGAGTGATAGTTATGTTTGACTGTTTGGTTTAGTAACTTATTGCTGTGAAGCCTAAGAACTTAAATTACTATTAGTATTCGTTCATCTGGCCTTTTGTGTTTTGTTTTATCTTATGTTATGACTCCTGCCACCTTTCACTCTATTAAACACCTGGGTCCCCATCTTATCCCTGTCCGGTTATCTACTTATTTCTTTATGTTACACATTGCTTCTTCCTCCCCAAGGAGGGACGTAACATGAAGGGAAAACTCTTTCAGGTTGACTGACTGAGTTTTATTTGTTTCCATTAACATAAGTAAGATTACGCATTTTTGTCTAGCAGGTCAACTCAATGCAAGTTCATGCTTTTTCTATGAGGAAATCTCTACATAATAGATCAAGAAATGAATGAAAGACAATGTATTTAGCCACCAATTCTTTTTTTTCCCTTTCTGTAGTTTGTACATCTTTGCATCTACTCTCCTCCTCTTTCTGTTCTACAGCGGCTCAGCTTCATTTCCATTTAGACTATAACAACTCAACTCCAGAACCAGATACATTTAAAAGTCACAATTTTATTTAACAAATGATTTGTACAATGAATGGAAAATACACTCGAGACATCGACAAGGTTAGAAATAATATTTATTGGACAAAACAATTTTGTCTTTCAAACTTTCCAGCTTTGTAGACCCTTGACATTCTAGCTGTTAGTTGAAAGTTTCTCACTCTTCTAGAAGCCCCTCCCACAAGTTGGATTGGCTGGATGGCCACAGCTATCGTACCATGCAGTCTAGCTGGTCCCACAACAGCTCAGGGGGGTTTAGATCTGGTGACTGTGCATCATAAGAAAGAAAAGATGACCACAAACTGAAGCAGAGAAGTATCAATTTCAGGCAAGAATGAAATGATCTTGTAACATCAAACTCCAGAATAACTTTAATACGGAGACATCTTACAAAAGCTTAGTATATTGTGTCATGATAAACTTCCTCTGGATAGAACTTGTACCTACATTTCATTTGACATGAGTTAAATTCTTGTTTATTTTTGTAAAGTTTCTGAGTTGTAAAATGCATCTCCAGTTGCATTCTTCTGTGGAGAAAGTATTGGATTCTGTGATTTAAATGTCTTTGTTGCTACTCAAGTCAAAAAGGAAAATGTTTTCTGGAATTTATGTTAAGTTTTGACATTCCAGCTGTAAATTGCTGAAACAGCATTTTTCGTCCCTTTTGCTTCTGCAAATGTGACACTCAGAACTTACTTTTTGACAAAAATTCTTCAGGTTATTTTAGGTGGAACAGTTTTTCTGAAGGCTTCAGTAAGAAGGGAAGCTCATTTTACGGTTTGCAGTTTGACAGCAAGGACTGCATCACAAACGTAAAAAGAAATAAAACGGTCCCATTCATTTTCAGTCGGGAGGGAGGTTTGTTCTTCTGCACCCCCACCACAGGTCACCCAGCCTGTTCATTCTTTTCTCTTCTTTGGAGCAAAGCATAACTCAGGCAGATTTAAGTGCTGCATGGAACAAAGTGAAGGAAGCTCGACAGCACACAGAAGATGAACCACACAAGGTTCATGTTGTCATTTTTCATGTCAGGGTTCTTGGGCCGGCGCTGCGGCTGCTTGGTGAACAGAGCAAGGACGATGGGAAGGGAAATTGATTTTACCCATCGCGCTTCGTTGCTCCATCACAGAGTTGTATTTCTCTGTAACATTGTTGAATGACAGCAGATCCTGCAGGGGGAGTGACAGTCTTTGAATTCCAAATATTGAATATGACAGCACCAGTTCCATCCCTATGAGTTGTTTATAAACCTCATTGGTCAGAAATAATTAACAGAAGAGTAGTAGGAGATAAGTTCACCTGTGAGCATTGACTAAAAGCTGAAACAGACCGCAACACCTGGGATTCAGGTCCACCTTTAGCCACAACCACCACAAAACATTCAAGTGAAAAATGTTTTGTCATCGTAACATGGCTCAGAAACCCAAAAAGTAGTTCATGCCTCATGTGGACTTACCTTAAGTTTCATTCAGCTTTGACTGACATCTGGTTCTAACAGATTCCATATAGTTTACATTTTGAAACGAGAAAGCTTGTATCCATGGTCAAAAATGTCATTTATTTGGATTATTTGGTCTGGTGGGTTGAATCGTTTAAGGAGAATAAGCTCCTTTGTAGTTTATGTTGTTCATGTCTCTTAAACAGTGATGTTTTACCTCCTTAGCTTGACCTGATAATCCCACAGCTCTGTATGGAGTGTAAGAGCCAATCCAAATTCTTCCCTTCTCCCTTCCCCTCCATTTGAAGGGGCATTTTTAGTGCAATGTGATATTTTCTTTAAATCCGACCCTCCAAGCAGCAGGTTTATCTTGCACAGACAGGACAACAGGTGTGAAGCACAGCTAAAAGTGTATAAAGCTAAATCAGGCTCAGGCAGGCAGAGGTCTAGCACAAGCATGAGGGCATCTGAGAACAACCAGAGCAGTCAAGGTCCAAGTGAGGGTCAGGGCAGGCGGCAGATGAAGTAGAAGATCAGATCAGGATGAGAGCGCTCAGTGATGCAGGCAGAGCGGCTCAAACAAGACTTCACACTGAGCTGAGCTCAATGCTTGGACTAAATACTGCTGGGAGTGATTACTGATGGGAACCAGCTGTGGGGCTCCTGGGAGTGACAGCAGGGGCTGATGGGAAGTGAAGTGTGGAGGAAGTGCTAAAACTCTGGTGATAGTTCCTGCTGAAGGATAGGGAGGGAGACAGGGGACTGATTCATGACAGATACAAAGACCTCCGTCGTGAGGGTAAATCGCCTCGCGCTGCGAAGCTCTTTTCTTCACTTGGGTGCGCTCTGAACCACAGAAGTTTACATTTAAATGTAAGTAATGATTTTTTTGTTGTAGCATGACCTTTTTAAAGTCATAAAACCGCTGGAAGCTCCACGCTAATGCTAGCAGACCAGCAATCATTGCTGACGTCATCGAATGAAAGTGACGTCTGAAATATGAGACATTATTTTCATAACTCTCTGATTGGAGGGCTAAATGGAAGGGAAAGGAAAAGGAGAAGGGAAGAATTCAGATTGGGGCTAAGCCACAGTGTGAAGTGTGGGACACCTCAATGCAAGTTTCATTTTACAAATTAGGAAATGTGTTTTAGGTAGACACTATTTATTAAAAAAAACAGGGACCACATTTTAAAAAAAGAACACGATTTTTAAACTTGACAACAGATTCTAATGGTCACCATTTATTTGAAAAACAAAAACAAACAAATAAAGCATTACTGTATTATCAGTCATTCAGGATGACAGCAAATTTTAATAGATATTTTGGGCCTTTCTCCAGTTTTACAAGAATATTCTAGAATATTAATTACGGGGTAAGAGCCACATCAGCACCTTTTTTCTCTAACCATCATCTTCTTCATCTTCATCACCAGTGTCCAGACCCTGAACTTTCATCATGTTTACTGCTGTCATGTTGTGATGTTTTTGTATTCAGATTATAAACATTGCTTCCGCTTATGCTTTTCTTATCTGAATGGATAATTTGGGCAAGATTCACAAACGTTTCTCGTGAAGCTAAAATAGAAAAGATTTCCCAGTTCATCAGCGTGTTTACAAATCCCCCCATGTTTCCAGACAGCCTCTCCTTAAAACAAACAAAAACAAGTGAAGGAGGTGTGATCAAAACAATCTGGACCTCACTGGTCTAAAAACACTGTTAAACCCTCTAAATGATGCCATATCAAAGATTAATGATTGTTTATCTTGGTAAGAGAATTAGCTGCAAAAATTGAAAATTTCCTGTTTGTTTCTGTATGTGTTGTCTGCTCATCAGTTTTTCATTCCTCCTTCTGTCATTTATGAGCTGCTGGTTGATTTTTAAAGTACTACTTCAGAACAAGTGTGAGCTTGGAACATTATATCATTGTTTTGTCTCTAACGTGTCATGCACGTGTCAGTATAAATAAATGCTCTGAATTTCAACAAGCTCACTTCCTGATGAAACTCTTCCACAGATGTGTAAGTGGCTGTGACCGCGTCATTGAAGGTCTCTCCTCCAGCAGGCTGCACGCCGCTGTGAGGGCTCATCAAGGACGCAGACACTTCGGCCTCGTTATGTCTGAGTCCGGGAAATGGCCGTGATCTTGGTGCTGGCTGGATGTGAACCGCAACATCCACTTCTGCCTTAGCCAGTTTTGCTGTTTTGCTTATTGCTGAAACATCTCTTAACATTTCACCTCAACCCCTCAACTTCAGTAGTGTTATAAAAGTGACACACATTACCTACTGAAGGAAATGGGAGGATGAAATGGCCCACCAATAATGACAAGCACCTCCATGTCTGGAAAGACACAGAGTTCTCCTCTAACTTTGGAAATTATGACTTGCTGAAATTGCATGTGTGAGGTGGAGGGTCAGGTGGTGGCGCCAGCAATTTACAGAGTGCATGTTGGCAACATTGAAAGACAAAAAAGCAGAAAGTCAGACACAAAGAAGCTCAGTTTGGCAGCATTTTTTTATATCTTGTGTGAGGATGAATGAATTAATACCAACATTGCCATCAATAAGCCCATGACTGATAATTATTCAAACATCAGTTTGACATAAAGTCAAAGGTCGTCTGTGAAGCATTAAAAGACTAAAGAAGGGATACAAAAAAAAGTTAGACACCACTTCAAATAATTAAAAAAAAATCCTTAAGGCATTGTTGAGACACGATTTCCCATCCTAGCACGTCTCCACATGCTCTTTTTTGTTAAAGGAGAAGCGCATTCCAAGAGGTTAAATTAACCAAATTTATTTGAAGATGAAGAAGACCTACAGGACATTCTCTCTGCAGCCCTCCCAGATGGTCTGACTCAATCCACCTTTGTCCCTGGGTCTTTCAGGCCCATAGGGGGTGTCACCATCATGCATGCTTACAGATCACTGAATATCTTCACACCAGAAGCCAACGTTTAACCAAAACCATTGATGCCTTCCCCACTCATGCTTGACTCCTGTCTCTGCATTCCTCAGGCCTGGGGAAATAAGCTTCTCCATCAACCAGGAAAAGTGTAAAATAAGTAATTAGCAACACAAGTAAATAAAAACTGTAGGTAAATAATGTATAAAGGATCCATACAAATGAAAACTATGAGAAAAAACTGATACAAATATATGTAAAGCTTCTGAAAATATAGTTTTTATGAAGTAAAATCACTCACTAAGCATGTCCAAAGTAGATGCATTTTGTACTGGAGGCACGGTTTGGAGGAGATTAATTGACAATCCTCTACAACCAATCAGAACAAAGAACACATTGCACTGTAAAAGAAAAATGCTTAACTACACTGAATGTAGATGTGTGTGAAACAGTGAGACCGCAAAAGGTGAACCACAATATAGTGAAGGAGTACTGTACACACTTTGCTGGGCACAGGGGATAGACGCTCATGGTTCGCCTAAAAACACATTTGGACATGCTGAGTACAGCATTTGAAATGTCAATCCATTTGATAATGTCACTAGACCCCAAATAGCAGACTCTGCACTACAGAGAGTTCTAACTGCTGGATCTGAGCAGTGACCCCTCATTTCTCCTCCCTTTTTCCTGTTTACTAATTCTGCTCTCTAATGCTTTTTCTGTCCACATTACAAACGCAGAGTGAAGGGAGTCAGAACAGCCACACATGACCATCCTTTTCAACTAGGGGCTTTTAAATCTGAGGCTTGTTTTAAATTTAGTTTTGAGGAAAGTTGAGAAAAATAGCCTTGTGCTGATGTTCAACACTTTACAGCAGTGACGTGTTTACGCAGTCAACATAAATCATCTGATTCTGACGCAGAGAAAAGAGGCTTTGCATGTTGGATTTGAGGCGGTATCTTCAGGAGAGTGGAGGTGTGTCTTGCAGTCCCTTGAGACTCATGCAGCTACCAAAAGGGACGTAGTTGAAAAAGGAATGTAAGTGTGACGAAGAGGCCGAGGGGTCAGGAGAACAGTTGTTTGGATCCCACCCTCCATCAGAGGGCAGGGTCAGGATTGATGTGCATCGGTTTAATGGTGAGAGCGAACAGGAAGGGAGAGAACCCTGTAGCCGCCTTTTTCAAGGAGTTCTGGGGGTATTCTGCCCAGACCAGGGATTGGCTCCAGTCAGCGCTTTAAGTGGACAACAAGAAGTGGCGGTGCTCTCTTTATCGGAAGTCGAAACATAAAATAGAATCTTGAATGTAAATATTAATCGATGAAAAGAAGTTGTTTTTTCAACGTGTCTTAATATGAAATAAGAAAGAGGGAGCTCAAGTCTAGTCTAAAAATAAATGTAGTCCAGCACTAACATGTGTTTGTAAGATTATTTCAATGGGTGTACAATTATAACATTCATTTTCAGTTTGATGTAATAATAGACAAACAGGCAACTAACAACACTAACAAAAAATGCAACATTTTCTCCAAGAAGCCCAAATCCTGTAAACTTCTAAAGAGAAATAAAATGTTATTACTGATTTTATTTGTCAGAATAACCCTTTTTGATCAATATCTATTTTTCTAACACGTTCTTCTTGCAAATTATTTTTTTTCCAGGATATTTTTTGTCCTTGCCGTAAGTTAGTCAAGTTAAAAATTGACCAATCAGACGCGTCAAATGACAGCGTGTGGTGCCCGCTGGCCCCCACCTTTAGCATTTGATTGACATCTTCTCCCGAGCTGCTTTCAGTGGAAGGAGGGATGTGAACTGCCAATAAGCGTACTCATGATTGTCGACTGTAGCTGCCCTAAAAACGCGACAGAATTTATTTTCATCAGAAGGAAATGGGTTCAAATCCAGCATCTGAAATCCTGTTGTGTAGTTTTGGTACTTTGTTGAATCTTTTCCTATTTTCACTAGATTCTTAACTTTAAAATACTAAACTCATAACAAATTAAGTTTAACTTATCCAGTTTTAGATATAACAGGAACAACTTAACCCTAGAGTCAGCTAAACTGTATTTTGATACAATGTTCATGTCACACTTATCATACTGCTTAACCAGCCGGGCATCAGCCAACATACCAACTCTAAAACCATCAAAACTCTCCACAAACAAGCTGTGAAAGTATCAGACAGAAATCCCAAAGCCCACCATCACTGTCATATACTGAGAAAACACAACCTGCTGGACTGGGATAATTATGTCAAATACAATGACTCAATTGTAATTGTCAAATTCTTCATGGCCTGGCCCCTCCTCCTTTACAGACATTTATCACAAAAACCACAAACAGAGCTGCTAGATCAGTTTCTAGGGGTGATTGCTCTGCTCCCCTCAGGAAAAGAGCCTTCAGTCAGGATGTGTTCTCCTACAGGGAATCTCACATGTGGACAATCAAACTGCCACCACAGCTCTGTATAAATAGTTTTTTGCTTTGGTTTTTAATGTCTTTTTGTTGTGTTTTTTGTTTTTCTGTCACGTCTATTTACCTATTGTTTCCTTTTTTTCTACTTTTTTTTTCTTAATAATTGCTTCGTTTATGAATTTGCTGTTGTTTTTTAATGACAACTCCATCTGTTGTTTCTGCTGTTGTCTTGTTTCCTTTCTGTATTGATATAATTTGTTCTTTTAGTACAGATCAACTTTTAACATTTTTTTTAAGGTACTAAAGATGGAAATTAGCTTGAAAGGCTATAATCTTATATATTTGCATTTTTAAATGTTTTATCAATATATGCTGTAACTGTCTTAAATAAACAATCAATAAATTACTCAGTACACTAAATTAATCCAACAACATCAGGATAATAGGCTACATAGTAGTCAATCACTGATGTATAAATTAAGTTTCAAATAATATGTGTTATTGTTGCCTTTTAAAGTTAACTTTTATTTCAATTTTATTTATTTCTCTGGGACAATGGACGTTAAATTAACCGAGCAGCTATTTTTTATCTGTTGTCCACGGACAAATGTTACAAAAACATTATAAAAAATATAATATTAAAAGTTTATACTAAGGAGGAGAGGCATATTAAAATTCAACGGACTGTCAAAGACAACCCCAACCTCCTGTTCTCATTCAGTCCCGCTGTCCGCCTTCATCCCCCGCCTGCAGCCGCCTGGTCTCACCGACATGCAGACGAGTCATCTCAAACACAGCTAATGCTACGGTACTGTTAGCTTCACTGCTACAAACAGTGCTAGCTTTAATAACCAGAAACCTGAACATTGTCAACTCTTGCTTTTTCCTCCAAACTACAACAAAGAGAGCAACAGATGGAGGACAAGAAGCAGTTCAAATGACGGTTAATCGAGTCATTTCAGCGACAAACAGCAGAAAACTTCAAATAGCTCTGCTGCTGAGAACCGCGCGTCTCTGCCGCTGAGTCTGTGTGCACGTGAGCGACAGAGTGAGAGAGGAGGACCCGAGTGAAGCGAGAGGCCACGCCCTCCCTTGGATCTACCAATCAGCACTAGCAGGTTCTTTGAATGGGAGCCAGAGAGAGCAGAGAGCGCTCTGTTTTTCTTGTTTGCATGGCGTCACGTTTGGGGGGGCAGTCCTGACATTTGGGGGGGGCATTGCCCCACCTTGCCCATGCCTAGATCCAGCCTTAATACGGATGTCAAAACAGAGCACCGGACGGTCCTAATTAGGTGAGAAGAGGCGGTGCTCTAAAGTGTGTTTGAGAGAAGTCCCGGTGCTCAGCACCAGAGCGTACCGGCCCACTTAAAGCACTGGCTCCAGTCCTCTTGATGTTGGCTGCAGTAGGTTCTGGAAGCTGACAAGGGGACTTGGCCATTGAACAGGAGCCACAACTTGTAACAAACTGGACCATGTTTGCCTACATTGTGGACCACCAGAAGAAGTTCCTCATTAGTGTCTACCTGGGTGTCCTGCCGCAGGTGTGTAATGCACCATGTGGAGAACCTGTTGCCAATGAGAAAGCGGAACATAAACTTGTCCAGTTGGACAATACAGCAGAGGTGGATCAGTGCATTCAGCCAGCTCTGTCATGATGTCCCACTGTACAGGAGTCAGGATCAAAGAGGCGGGCACAGCAGATTCAGAAACAACTGGCTCGTCTACTGAGGTTTCGTGGAGACCAAATAGTGCATCCGACTTCCTGTTCTTGGAGCCTGGCCATTATGTGATCTGAAATTGGAACTGGGAGAAAACCAGGGACCATCTTGCTTGACAGGGTTTCAACCGTTAGGCGGACTTGATATGTTCCAAGTTCTTATGGTCTGTCAAAACCAGGAATAGCTGAGACGCCCCCTCCAGCCAATGACAAATGCAAAATTTTGAGTGAGATGAGACTCAGGAGAGTGTCAAAGCTCAGGAGAGGGCTCCCTCTGGTGGTTGGCAGAGGAGACTGAGGCTTGCGCCCTGACAGTAAGATTATCGTATGTGCGGTATGTGTATTGTGAAGTATTTGTAAGGCTAATGAAAGGTGCATGCACTTATGATGTACGGGGGATGCTGCTGCATGGATGTCCTCGTGCCACACTCTTGCTATTAGTAAGGTCACTGGCCCCTTACTAACCTCTTGCAGATGCTCGAAACACCTGGTGTGCATGTGACACTCAAGTTCACCTAGGATATCTGTAGTGTGCCCAAAGAAACTACACTCTGTAATTGTCTAATTTACTTATTTCTAAACAGTTAGGCTGCATGTAAGAAGCATGCTAATCATGTAACCAGCACTATGAGGCCCTGGCACAGTTAGCAGGTTTTCAAGGGAGTCGAAACTGTGGAAAAATTTAACAACCCTGTGTCTCACCTCTTGCACCCTTACTTACCCTTGCGTGTTGTAGAGGTGTTCACTATGACCTGTTCCTTTCTGCATGCCTGTAGAAAAAAAAATCCATGGACGATTTCTCTCTACACATTCACAGAGGGGTGTAAGAGGTTGCTATGTAGTGCGAGGCCGCCTGCATGCTCCTAACACGTCTGCTAATTTTGCAGATGGCCTGTATCTACCTGTTAGGACAGTTGTTATTAAAGCTTCAGTAAAACCTCCAACCACAAGAAGAGACATCGACAACTGCTATAGCTAAAAGAAAATTGGGTGTTTACTTAAAAGACGAAGTCGTACCAAAACAAGACATGAAGAAATCTCAAGGAAAACAAATTTGATAAACATCAATCAAAGCTTGGTTATTACTTTTATAAAGTTTAATCTAACAGTTAAAGTTTCCACTAGTGAACATTTTTTAATACCGTCTATCCCGTTAGTTCGGGGGTCGGCAACCTGCAGCATGCGGCTCAGTGGCGCTTTATCAAAAATGTTTTGAAAATAATTTAAAATGTTGGAAGGAAATATATTGTAGCGATTTTGGTGGGAGCAGAGCCACAGCTGATTGGCAGATTTATTCCAGACATCACTTGTGTCCCATACATTGTACGATCCCTCATGATTGGAGTAAGAAGCGCACACGCAGGCCATGGATATCAGTTGGTGTCAACATTTTGACTACCATTTTATTAACACTTCCGAACCACTGAACAGCCGACACTGTGAGGAGGCTCACTCATACACACACCACTCTCACTCATGGTGCCGGTAAAACACTCAAGTCCCATAATGCAACACAAGAACAGACACTAACTCCACCCACTAACAAGGAACTATTTCTAAATTAACAGTCAGGCTGCCACAATATTTTTGTTTTAATACGATTTCTGTAGGAGGACAAACATGACACAAACATCCTTTACGTTTTCCAGTTGTTGTGAGATGAGTGTAGATGCTTCCACGCCGTCTGAGTCAGCGCACAGCAGAATTCCTGCCCGTGCGTCTGGAGCGCACGTGAGCGCACGTTGCTACGCGGGTTTTGAAGTCGGGTCACGAGCTCCACGTACAAATCGGCACGCATTGAGCGCGCTGAATCTTCAATCCGGTTCAAGATTTCCACGCACAGTCGCGGCAGCTCAGACCTGTAACTGTGCGTGGAAATCTTGAACCGGATTGAAGATTCAGCGCGGGAGCTGCTTGTGGGCGGAGTCTGCTTCAAAGCACAGAAGTACCAAACGTGATCACGAAGGAGAAATGAATCATTACGGTTTGTGTCCGGTCAGGTTAATATGACACCAAGATGAGATGAGCGCTAATGAACAGTAGAAGAAGAATAGAAGAAGAATCTCCTCCCGCCACTGCGTGCGTGACCGCGCTGCTCCGGTGTGGATACCACCTGCTGAGCGCGGCGATGTGCAGGTCTCATCCACCGGCCGCGTGCGGTGCGTGGCGAGGAGGAGATTCTCCTTCGTTGTATTTTTACTGTTCATTAGCGCTCATCTGCATCTACAACAGGGAGAACCGAAAGTAAAAGTGTTGAAAATCAACCAAATCTTTCTAAAGACTTTTGTTTTCACAACTCTGTCCTTTTAAATGTCTGACTAAAAAACTCACGCGCGCTCCAGACTTGGAGGGCAGGAATTTAGGTGTGCACGCGCTTATATTGACTCTTCATTGAAAGTGTTGATTGACGCGGCCAGTGTGGAAGCACCTTAAAGGTGCACCTTACATTTTTGTGTTTTTTTTTCAAATCCTCTAAATAAAAGTGACATCAAAAATCGTATTTCTTTATTGCATTTCTTTAATTTCATCAAAGCAATGAAACAAACTGTAATTCATTCATATTGTAGTGATGGTCTCAGACACGCGCTGGGCTTGCTGTCGGTCTGGCAGCGCAAGGAATTGTGGGTTACCCATTCTTTTGCCTGTCTGACTGAAATTGGATTTAAGTTTGGGTTTTCGTCAACGTGTTTTGTTGTCTAACTGTTGAACATTTGTTGGCATTTATGATTTTGTCCTGTTATGTTTGAATTCTTCCTGCACCTGGAGTGAGAATGAGGGAGAGACTGATCAGGACACCCTCTCGTTGTGTCACTGAGGGATGTTAAAATAAAAGCTCAAACGTTCATTGTGAGGCTTTTCAGCCTTTGTCAGAAAGTTTGACGTTGCAATATCTCACCAACTTGTCATGAGGCCAAAAATGTAGCTTACATGACACGAGGACACGCAACAGGAGAAATAATCGTTTATTCGACACATTCTCCATGTGTTACTTTCAGTGTACGACTATTATAAGCTGTTTCAATTTATGTGGCTCCAGACACATTGGGTTTTTATTGTATTGGTCCAAAGTGGCTCTTTCATCACTTTGGGTTGCCGACCCCTGCGTTAGTTCAATGTATCGATACACTAACAGAGCAGTGAAGCCTGC
This sequence comes from Oryzias melastigma, assembly GCF_002922805.2. NCBI lineage: Eukaryota > Metazoa > Chordata > Actinopteri > Beloniformes > Adrianichthyidae > Oryzias > Oryzias melastigma. Next base: position 23,773,484 of record NC_050535.1, on the reverse strand, counting down.
TATGGTGTACATGCTAATCCTCTTTGTAGTTTCCAACAAAAAGTTTATCACTTTTTAATAAATATACCTTTTCCTCATCTATTTTCCCTATTTCTAAAGAACAGAATAATTGTAAGACAGAAGTCTTACAATCATTCCAACCACCAATCCTTCATACAGAAAACTGCATAAAAACTACAGCACAAAGAATGTGTGAGGTTGTCATCAACAGTAACTGAGTTCAGTTTGAGGAAGGGTGCATTCCTGGTGTCATCACGGCAGCCATGGTTCTCACAGATCTTCCAGATTCATGCTCCCAGGCAGTTTCTCTTGAAGTAGGATGTTCTGATCATAATTTGATAGCCATTACAAAGCAAACAAAAATGCCTAAATCCGGAGGAAAAATCATTTATCGCAGGTCATATAAAAATTTTAATCCTAATCTTTTTTTTGACGATATCAAAAGTTCAAACTGGTCTACAGTTTTGCAGGAAATGGATGTAAATGCTTCTTTGAACACTTTTATGGCAATTTTAGGAAGGATTGTTGAGAAAGATGCTCCACTTAGGAAAAGAATAGTAAAAAGTAATAGTGCTCCATGGTTAGACAAGGAATTATTGCCACTCATGAAGCACAGAGACGATGCAAAAAAGGTGGCTTCCAAATCAAAATGTGTAAAAGATCAAACAGACTATCACATACTGAGGAATAGAGTTACAAAATTAATTTTTTTCAAAAAGAAAGAATACTATGGACAGAAGATCTGTGGTTCCATGTGTAAGAGAATATTTTGATTAAATTCTAATTCCATTTTATTCTTATATGTAACATTTAATTGAACTCAGAGTGCTCACTTAATACATGTAGTTGAATGAATTCTCAGATACCTAAAAAGAAAAATCCTGCCCAACTAATAGAGTGTGACCCACAGCTGTAACCTGCAGATGACCTTTTTCAGCCTTAGGAACAGATGTCAAGGAGCATTCTCCTGTTTACCTTTCCCAAGCTAGAACGGATGAGAACAAGATACGGTCCCAGCAGGAAGGCAGGATGTTGATTGAATGTAAACATTCCCAAATGGCCCCTTAGATTACATCCTCCTTAACCAGGGGTGTAAAACA
>NC_050535.1:23756883-23771186 GCF_002922805.2 Oryzias melastigma | reverse complement strand
ACAAGTCAGCTCTGGTGATTTGATTGTTCCTTTTTCAAGGTCTAACAGTATGAGAAGAACAGTTTTGTTTAGATCTTCTGCTGCATGGGATCAACTTTCTGGAAAGATGAGGCTTATAAATAACAAATGTCATTTTAAAAAGATTTTAAAGCTAACATACATGGACCACCTACAATAACTGGAACGATTTATGGTTTGTTTATATGAAATGTACGTTGTTGGTGTGAAATGTTGCATTATTTAAATGATGGATACAACAATGAATTTGCTTTGACTTTATTTTGACATGTTTAGTTTTTAAATGTAGATGTTATTAATGGGTTTAAAAATGTTGTGAAATATTTTAAAGTTTATGTGAAACTTGTAAAATGTGTTTTTATGCTTATGGACCCCAGGAAGAGCGACCACTGGGTGGAAGCTAATGGGGTTCCAAATAAACAAATAAACAAACAGATGCAACCTCATCAATGCAGCTATGGATTGAGCATTGAAATGAGTAGAATGTGAGATGGCAAACCTGCAGACATGCTGACTCCAGCAGCTCGAAGAACCGTCTGCGGTCTGTGGCATGATTACATTTATGGAAATGATGGTGCACGTTTCCAGAAATGGTTCAACTGATAGAGTGCACCAACTTGCATTCATATAGAAGACCAATCCATCACTTCACAGCCCAATACAAACTGGATTCAGAGAGATGATCGTTTCTTTAGTCTCATCTTAGTAGAGGTGTTCATCAATCATACTGAACCACACAAGTAAACATCTTCAGGAAAAAAAAAAAAGTTTAATAATGCAAAAAAACCTTTGTATATATATATAAATATATATATATATATATATATAACCTTTATTTGTAGTTACAGATATACACATGTATGTATACATATTATTTAGGCCCCCCTCTCACCCTCTTAGCTTGGATCCTCTACCAGAGGTCTGGGAGCTTGAGGGTCCTGCAGTATTTTAGCTGTTCCTGTTCTTTTCTGGACTGAGATGTCTGAGGTCTTTCCAGGGATATGCTGTAGCCACTCCTCCAGTTTGGAGGTTACAGCCCCGAGTGCTCCAATTACCATGGGCACCACTGTCACTTTCACCTTCCAAGGTTTCTCCAGTTTCTCATGTTCCTTCTTCTTGATGTTGCCATGGCTTGGTACTGCCACATCCACCACAACGGCTTTCCTCTGTTCTTTATCTACCACTACAATGTCTGGTTGGTTTTCCATTACCATCCTGTCCGTCTGGATCTGGAAGTCCCACAGGATCTTTGCTCTCTCATTCTCGAACACTTTCTGAGGTGTTTCCCATTTTGACTTTGGGGTTTCCAGTCCATATTCTGTACATGTTTCTGTATATTATTCCAGGCACTTGGTTGTAGCGCTCCGTTTGCTTTCCCAGCCAGCATCTTCCACCCTGCAGTTCTGTGCTGGATTGTTTCCTCTTTGCACAGCCTACACCTTGGGTCTTGTCTGGTGTGGTAGATCTGAGCCTCTATCGCTCTGGTGTTCAGGGCTTGTTCCTGTGCTGCCAGGATCAGAGCTTCTGTGCTGTCCTGCAGGCCAGCCCTCTCTCTCTCTATATATATTTATATATAGAGAGAGAGAGGGAGCAAAAACAGATGTGTTGAGTGTGAATGTGTGCATGGATAAATGGGACTTATGACTGTTAAGCTGTTTAGATCTTCATGAAGATAAAAAACAAAACAAAACAAAAAAATGCTGCTGTGTAAAGTAGAAAGTGTTCACTATAGAGAGTTGACTTAATCAGTGGAGGAGTTAAGCTTTAGTGTCATTTCAATAAGATTTAGCTCACTTTCAGAAATTTTGGGCTGCTGTTACTTCACTACACGCACTCAAAACAAGGAGCTAAATCATCAGCCTTTCTTGGATTGATGGATGTTTTGGAACCTCCACTGCATTCTCCATCAGGGACAAGGGTTTAGCGTTGTCTGGTCTTTAACTGCAGTATAGGCTTTGGGCTTTATTCATCTTTGATCCAAAAAAGCATCTGAGACATCATTGTCCCAGAACTTATTTGTTTCTGCACGTCTTTCTATTTTACGAAAGAGTTATTCTCTCATTTCTAAGATCTCTTCTTGTTGAAATGGCAGCTTGTTTAGTAATAATAATAATAATGGTTTAGATTTCGCTGCGCTTAGATGCTCAAAGCGCTTATAATTTGTATCCTTTATTCATCCACTCCTCATTCATACCCGGTGATGGTAAACTACTGATGTATCCACAGCTGTCCCGGGGCAGACTGACAGAGGCGTGGCTGCCAGTATGCATCTACAGCCCCTCCGACCGTCACCGGGACATTTGCATTCACACACCAGTGGCGCCACACTGGAAGCAGGAAGGGTGAAGTGTCTTGCCCAAGGACACAATGGCAGTTGATTGTGGGGAGCAGGATCAAACCCCCAATCCTTCAATCATAGGCCGACCTGCTAAACATCCCGAGCCACTGTCGCCCCAAGTTATTGCTTGTTTTAGTTAGATAAGTAAAAGTAAAAAAGTAAAAAAAATTAAAATTTAAAACATTAAAAATAAATAAATAAATAAAAATAAATCAAGTTGTTTTTTGACAGTCAATTATGCAAATAAGCATTATTTTGTATTAACCCCTGTGCTATCTTATAGGGTCCAGATGACCCCACCCTTACATTGATGTGTGATCCATCCCATGACAGATGTAGACAGGATTTTATGTCTGCCACACACACCAGTGAAAATCAAAAATCATTGGAAAAAAAGTTTGGCACGCTGTCTAGTGGGGTCTTTAATTTAAACATCCCTCAGGTAGCACAATGGTTTTAATAGTGAGCTTAGGTTTTTGACCATTGTGGGCTTCCCATTGTAAATGGCATGATTTGTTAAGGGGCTGCACGGTGGTGCAGTGGTTAGCGCTCTTGCCTCACAGCGAGGAGGCCCTGGTTCGAGTCCCGGCTGGGACCTTTCTGTGTGGAGTTTGCATGTTCTCCCCGTGCATGCGTGGGTTTTCACCGGGGACTCCGGCTTCCTCCCACCATCCAAAAACATGCTTCATAGGTTAATTGGTGACTCTAAATTGACCCTAGGTGTGTCTGTGAGAGTGAATGGGTGTGTGACTGAGGCCCTGAGACAGACTGGAGACCTGTCCAGGGTGAACCCCGCCTTCGCCCATCAGTAGCCGGGATAGGCTCCGGCACCCCCGCGACCCCGAAAGGGACGAAGCGGTCAGGAAGATGGATGGATGGATGGATGATTTGTTAAGTATATGATGTTTCAGTCTTATCGGTATTGATTAACTCTGCCAGCGTATAGCGGCGTGACAACAGCGAGCACCAAACTTTTTCAAACATAATTTTTCATATGCTCCTGATTCACAATGACTCGAATAGAAAAATACTCAAAAATGCAGTTTCACTCTAATTTTGTTTATATATGTCTTTAATCATCAGAAAAATTCCACAAGAACATGTTAAAACACCAAAAACACCCTCTTCTGACCGGGTTTTTAGTCTGCAGACAGCAGGATGGGCGCATGCTGAAGAGCCACAGATCAAAGGGAAATATTGGGCTTCTTTTGATTCATCTTCTCCCCCTGACAGTGGTGTGAAAAACAGAGACCAACACTGTCCCCTCAGGCTCTTTTCCTTTCTGCATGCATCTGTTTAATGGAAGATGAATAGAACCAGTCAGTAATACATTATCTCAGGGCAAGCACCGGATGTATGGAACTGTGGTTTTATGAGAAAACAGTAAAAGCAAATAAAAAAAGAAACCAAACATTTTTATTTGTCCATGTTTGTGAAAGTCTCTGAGTTTTTTATTTGTTAAACAATAATTAAAATTGTCAGGGGTAGCCAGGCTCACAGTGGCGGCTGTGTCCCGGGTGGGGTTGGGAGGGGTTCTTTGCTTCTGGGTACCTGAGTTCTCTGGTAGGACCATGAGCCGGGGCTCACATCACACCTGAGCCTGGGGGTGTCCGTGTCCCTGTGGTGCTGGTTCTGTTCATTTCCCTCAAACGCAGGGCTTCCCCAAAATTCCAACAGTGTGAGACCCCCACTTTTCTTGGACGTTCTCTTGTTGGGGGGTGGGGGTGGCCCCTGCCTTGGTCTCTATAGACTTCCTGCAGGGCTGATGGGTGGGTGGTTGTCTGGAGCGGGGGGCGGATCTCCCTTGGGGGCCCCTGGTATGAGTCGGAGCAGGGGGATGTTCAGAATTCACGGGTGGTGGTGGGCTGCTTGTTTGGGGCTGGGGGCCTTGCGGTGCTGAGCGTCTTGGTGTGGGGGTGACTGGGCATTCCTCTGCTTTTAGTAGAACAGAAACACTCACCTGAGCACAGGAGTCAGCTCACCTTTGCACAAGTAATATGCGTGCTGGAATTATATGCTTGACATGTGTGTTTTTGTATACATAGATGTGTGAGTCTGAACTGCAGTCATATTGTGTAGATGTTGATATGTGTGAAGAGAGCCAACAGGTATATTTGTAATATTCAAGTGTGTTTAGATAGGCCCCTCCCTCTTTGCCTAATCTCTACTCCTGACAGTAACAATGATAAACCTCCAGCAACTTGACTTTTTGTTTTGACCCCCCCAACACACACACACACACACACACACACACACACTTTAAGCATCCTCCAACTTTTTAAACTCCATGTTTTATCCCTTTTATCTTGTCCCTTTATCCTTTATCTCTAACATCCTACTCTCTGTTTTTCTCTTCATTTTCTCTATCCGGTCCAACAAAAAAAGTATGAGTATAATTAAAATAGATAAAGTTAAGTCTTCATCTCATGTATTAGAAGATTCATAACCCCTGATTGGGACAGTAAAATTAGTCCATCACAAGAGACCTTCAGCTCCTGTCTGTTTGCTCGTCTGCTGGACAGGACAAGTTAAAAAAAATAAAAATAAGAAAACTGGTAGGAAAATCTACCAATGTATGCTAAATTTGAATAGGTCTGTAAAATTATAGTATGGTAGTAAGCATTAAATTGAAATACAAATATACATTTTGAGGGAATATTTTACAACATTCACACAAAGTAATTTTTTTCTAACTCTCCCATCAAAGCAGAGCATCTATGCACAGGCACTGGCAGCAGGAGGATGGATTCACATTAGATTCACGTGGACACGGAAGCCAGAGGCAGTCAGTCTCTTGGGCAGCTGCCGTGATTGGATTCAGATCAGGTGTCTCAGAGAAACTGAGCTCCATGACAATGAGGGCTTCCTGGGAGACTGTCGCCGTGACGATCCATCTCTTTTCCGCAGGAGGCCAGGTTTACACAGCAGCAGGACAGACAGCAACGTGGTCTCTGAAGTGATGCTGTAGCTGACCCTGGAGGCTGACTTCCTGTCATCACAGCGCTGCCTTTCCTAAAGAATGACATTTTGAACATTTTTTACACACTTCTGGCTTTAAGGAGTTTTGACTGCTTCTGAACCAAAAGAAAAAAAGTGATTTGCTCTTGACCTCTTTTGTGGTCTTGCTCATATCACCTTGAGTCTTGATAAGTTTCAGGACCAGACAAATTCAAACTCCATTTAATTTGTTGATTCTACCTCCACAATTTTCAAACTTTGAGCTTTAGAGGTTGTTTATCTTAAACATGTTTCAGCCAAATCTTGTACAATCTGTGATGCACCCTTTCATTTCTTTACATAGTTAAATATGTTGTGATGGTTTTATGATATTATACTTGTAACAAAAGTGAAGTAAATTTTCAATTAACATAGACTCTGTAGTCCAAACTGAATGAACCAAACAAGCAATCTCAGCAAAATGGTATACATCTGTACTTATTTTCTAAAAAAATAAAACAATAAGGACTGTTCTTCCAGAAACTATAGCTCATTAAATTAATCTAACTCTCACAAACCTTTACAATAGTCTAAAAGTAGTGCTTATACATTTTGACCTATCAGAAGTGTTCCCAGTGGTCTTTTAATTGTGATTATGCTGTTTTTGGGCAAAATAAAAAAAGCCAGTGTCACGTTCTAAGATTAAGTTTGTCATCAGAAATTCACCTCTAAGCTGTGCGGGACTGACACGGGTGTAAGCCTCCGTCAATATCCCATCATCCTTTCTGTACACTCTCCTCCACCACCTTATAGCTCCTTTCCACTCGCAAGCTAACACCAACAGTGCAACAAAAATGGTGATCGATATCAGAGCTATTCAGTCATACAGTTCTGATCCAGATTCCAGCTCAGACGAGGAAAACAAAGACATTCATGGATCTGTTTGTCTGCAAGTGGATGATCAGAATGGATCAGAGTGTGGAGGCTATGCCCATTTTAGTTCATATGTCTCAGGAGAGCTTTTGTAAATGCCTTTTTTTGTCTGCTCTTGATTTATCACAATTTGAATAAAGAAATAATCAGAAATGCACCTTTAATCTTAAATTCTTCATCCTCCTTCATGAGAAAAATTTTACAGGAAAAAACATTATTGTGTTTTTGACCCACTCGGCTGCTTCTTCTGACAGAAAGGCATATTGTGTCGCAGCATCTGCTGCTCTGCTGCTGCTAATCATCTGATTCCCTCCACCTGTGAAAACATTCAGAATACTCACATGCTCAGTTTGTTGCTATCTTTCTGCTCTGCCTACTCTAAACCACTACTATGAACTAAACACAACACAAGACTCTGTCTAACTGTCCTTTCAGTGTAGAAAGTGTGTTTTGCTTCAGTCTCATTGTGAGCTGCAGTAAAGCAGGTACTTTCTTGTTTGACACAAATGAACGTTACATTTGAGTCTGGCTCTTTCATTTTGAGAATCTTCAGCATTGATCCTCATTGACCACCTCTGATCAGAGTCCCTCTGCATCGGTGTGGACATCCTCTGCAGGGAGGACTTTGGCAGGACCTCAGCGGTTCTTCCTCTCAAAGTTCTGTTCTCAGAGGAGCTGCTGGTTTCCCTCCTTCAGGGGCTGCTCTGATGCTGAGATGTGTATGATGGTCTCAGAGTCTTCTTCACACTGCTTCTGTCTTCTTCTATTCACTTCTGCTTTCACCACCTAGTTTAAAACTAATGTATTTAGAACATTTTTATCCATTCAGTATGTTTGCACAATTACATTCACGAAGATCCCCAACAAGCACAAAGTCTGCACAACATGATTTTCTACTCACTGCTGGTGCAGGAGGAGAGACATCTGTCCTCACGTGGAGCGCTGCACCACAGTCCATGTGCTGCTTTCTATAGAATGAAGCCAGTTCATTTTTAAAACACTAAGGAACGATAATGGACAGAAATCCCATTGATGCTACCACAATAATTGTGAGATGACTATAAGTACTCTGTGGAATGACAGATTTTAAAGAAAATATGTCCGAGTCTCAAACATTGTTACGGCGCTTCGTTTGCATTTAGATATGCGACTAAAATGTTTAAATTCCCTGGAATGCTCTCATCTTTGTGTCATTGGAGGGCCCCCCTTGCCTCCCTGTAGTTCCACCCCTGCCTGAAACGACTCCAAAGTCGCTCATCGATCTCCTGCAGAGGGTTCTAATGCCAAGTGTATGGATGGACACCTATGTGCTCGAACATGGTGCTGGCAGCCACTGAGGCGTTCCAGACACCACCGTCCTGTCCGGCTAATGAGGTTTATGTACCTTCATCCCATCGGCAACAGGTTCTTCACCTGGTACATGACTCACCTGCAGCTGGACACCCATGTATGGTAAGCACTCAAACCCTAACCAAAAACAGTTTCTCTCCTGCAACCACTCCCCATTCCACGGCATCCCTGGTCACACATTGTGGTCAAGAAGTAACACCATCATCCTCTCGGTCTTTGATCGGTTTTCAAATTCTTGACCCGCTGATCCCTTTGCCCAAGCTGCCTACTGCTCTAGAAACAGCTGAACTACGGTCTCCTGGAGGACATCATGTCAGACTATGGACCTCAGTTCACCTCACGAGTGTGGTTAGAGATTTGCAAGGGCCTGGGCATAAACGAGAGTCTCAACTCTGGCTACCATCCCCAGTCAAATGGTAAGTGGAACGGCTGAACCAGGAAATCATGTGGTTCCTACGTGCCTACTATAGGCATCAAGAGTACTGGAGTCAATTCCTGGTTTGGGAATACGCTTCTGGAGCCTCTCACAATGGAGGGCTCAATCAGGAGTCAGAGTTCTCTCTTCCCCTCTGGTCACCGGCGGGAGCTGTCTCCAGAGTACTGAAGACACTACATCTCCCAGCAACCTCAGCACTCCCCAGATGCTGCTCAGCTGACTCTCAGTTGCCAATAACCTGACCCTGCTTTATCTCTAATTGCCTGCCGCCTGCCTTGAAACTTACCTGGACTCTGACCACTCTAGTCTCTTCCTTGATGATGTGTGGTTCCAATTTTAAGTCCTCAGTTTGACGCTCCGTAGTTCTCCTTATTAATCCAAAAATCCACGAAAAATCCACAATCCAGAAGTAAAGAAAAAAGAAAACTTTAAATTCTCTACAGATTATAAAAAAGAACAAACATCCAAGGAGAAGCAAAACTGAATTACAAAGAAAATATGAAAATTAAAAAGAAGAACTTAGCGAGGTCGAAAAACTGTTGGACTCCACTCCACGTTGTCTGTCACGAGTCTGCTGCGTGACTACACTTGCGCACCCAGAGCGCCTCCCAGGCTTCCCCTACTGGCGGTAAACAAAACTAAACAAGTTGAATGCAAACATCTCGCTTTTGCTATTTAAGGCTCCTACAGATGATCCCATGCTCGTGATTGACCTCTGCCTGTCTGACCCTGATTTAGCTTTGTGGACTTTAAAGTGTTAGTAATGGCCTGGGACAAATTTAAAATAAGTATCCAGATCTATTCCATATGTTCTAATGTATCAAAAATAACAAATAATTACCGTTGACAAACGCAGGTTTTTGTAAAATTTGACAAAATCAACGACAAATCACACTCGCATTTCGCCCTGCTTCAGAAACGGCTCGATTTGGGTCACGTGACGCGTTGACGTCATGTGAGTGAGACAGCGCCAGCAGCAGAATGCAGGCGGACCCAGGGTGTCTGCAGATACATGTATGTGTGTGCGCTGCGGCAAAGTTGAATTCTATAAACATCGGTGTTATGGTACGACGGAGTATTAGGGCCACAAAAAAAAAAAATAAAATTATGATTTTTAAAGTCGTAAATTTACGAGATTTACAATCGAAATGAGCCTATTGTGAATGAACACTGTGAGCAGAACCAGACCGACTAAACTGTGAAAAGCTTCTGATTTCAACAGGTAAACTGAATGTTTAAAACATTGCACATGTTTGGAAGTTTCTTTGTTTGGTTTGCAGTTTATTAATCATTGATGGTGGCTTGCAGGATCTCTGCAGATCCGTTGATGAAACCATCGACACTCGCAGCGGTCCACCAGTCATTTCTTCCTCCGTGAAAGATCAGATCTCATTCATTTCTGTGTGATGCTTTCATCTGAAGAGGAATCGTTTTCGGAATTTTCAGTGTACTTAGCTAACGTGACAGACTGTTGTCATCCCCTGTTGTTGTTGTGTGTTGAAACGGGACGATTCATGTGGAGAACGGGGCGTACGGAGCACTGTTTACATTCTCCTTTGGTTTCTGCGCATGTCAGAGACATGCAGTAAGGTGGTGAAAGAGCTTCTGGGTATGTGAATAAAGTGATTAAATAAGTGAATAAATAAATAAATAATAATAAAGTGGCGGACGGTCCTGCAAACATGTCTCTAAGCTCTTTATTTTGCATATGAAACTCTGCATTACCGACCCGGATAGTCAGCGTCATTGATGATTTGATTTAGAGTCGCCAAAAGGTTCCGATCTGTAAATAAAGCTTCACGAGATGCTCCACGTCTTCCAGCTTCGAGCATGGCTCTGATAAACTGACAGTTTTCGTTTTCATCGGCATTCTCAGCGTCACTGTCAGTGTCATTGCCAGATTGTGAGCTCTTACTTTACGCGCTGCCGGCTCAAATTGATAGGGCTTTACAGTCCTCAAACCACAAACACCCGGCGCCTCTGAATCAGCGTCACTTTCAGAACAAATGTTTCCACAATCTGAGTCTGAAGACAGAATTGTGGACCTTGAAATATCGCCGCTATCGCTAGCTCCGACACGCTAAGGAGAAGCCATCTTGCTATGTTGACCCCTCTGACGTCACACGCACCACGTGACCAAAACGGAGCTTTTCACCCGGAAGAGACAGGTTTGCCAAATTTGGCCTCAAAAATGGCGTTTTATTTCAATATTTCTTGCTCAAAACACGGCAAAACATTTGGAAATGGTAAACATAAGGCGAAATACAGTTAACACCGAAAATGACCCACAACCCCATTACTAACCCTTTAAGCTGTGCTTAGTTCCTGTCTGAACTAGTAAACCTGCTGCAGGTGGAACCAGCCTGCACGTTTGTGACAGGAGCAGAGTTCCTTAGAAACCTTGAACCTCATCATACCTGCTTGCATTACTTAAGCTGTACCGTTTGCAAACGCTAGGGGGCAGTACAGCTGTGAAATCCTGAGTTTTCAGCTCTGAAAGCTGAAGACAGAGGGGACGTCCATCTGCCATCTTGTCTGCAGCCGGTACTCTTGGTTTAAAGATGGAACATTTAAAAAGAGTTTACAAAAGGATTTCTAAAAATAGCTTTTTTATGATTCATATAAAACAAGCCAAATATTAATGATCGATAAATCCCAGATGACAGTCAATCATCGTTACTCACCAAATGACTGCATCCCTATAATCTAATCTCGTTTCTGAGGGTAAGGGACGGGCTGCTGCAGACAGCGCAGGTTTTTAGAGGATTACGCTTGGGCCCGATCCAAATTCTCCCCTTCTGTCTCCCTTAGCCCTCCCCCTTTGTGTATCCCTCCGTGCTCGCTGGAAACGAAGCGTGATGAAAAGAAGTGTCTAATATTTCAGACGCGACTTTCGTTTGACGTCATCATCATCACCGGTCCGCTAGCATAGCGCAGAGCTTCCAGCGCTTGAATATCCATAACAACAGCGGTTTTATAACTTTAAAAAGATCACGCTACAACATAAAATCATTACTTACATTTCAATGTAAACGTCTGTCGTTCAGAGGGGAGAAAAGAGCTTCTTAGCGCGACGCGGTTTACTCTCGCAATAGCAGACTTTGGATCTCTCTGTTTGGAGAGTGAAACTTAAAAAATAATAATCTGGACACGACTTTGACTTCAACTGATACTTCAAATCACGGGGGAGGGCTAAGGGGAAGGGAGAAGGGGATTCGGATCGGGCCTTAAAGGCATGAACAGATCAAAATACCACATTGGGGTTCTTTATAGTGAGGAATGAACAGTAAAATGCACTTAAAACCTCAAAAAGTAGAATTTTCACGGTATGGCCCCTTTAATGGATAAACATTTCTTTAATATTTAAATGTGGTTTCAGTTTGTTTCTCTTCAAGACTGCAATGCACTTGTCTTTTTTGCTCTTTGAACTGAACTTAACATCTGTGTTTATATTTGGGCTTTTATCCCTGTTCAGTGACCTTGAGTTCCGTGAAAGGCGTCCAATAAATAACATTCATCATTATTAAATGAAACATTTGTATTATTGACACTGAAACCGTCTAAAGATGAATCATTTTTGATAGATGTTTTATCTTTGTATTATTTTTTTAAATCTGTCCAATCACTGCAGAGGGACCTATTATATTGGTTGACCACAAACTGGTAAGTCCATTCCCCTCACAAGTCAGCAGGAAAATTTCGGACTCCTTCTAAAATCTGGTTGATCGCTCGTGGTTTTAGCTTTTTCTCTAATCGGCTCCAAACCAGGTTTCTCTTCCAACTCTGATCACGCATCGCTGCAGGAAGAAGTCCTAAAAACATCAGCGTGTCACAGAGTCAAGCAGAAGTGAAGACGGAGCTGCTTGCAAACTGCGCCTGCGCGGCTTTTTGCGGCATGCGGGATTTGTCCAGTCCTGAAAAGCAGCCTACAGCCTGCAGAATGATCTGCTCCTGGAGTTCTAGTGTCTCCAGGCTGAGCTTTGTCCTGTTGCTCCACAGGAACACTGCAGACACTCCAGTAGATGCTCAGGCTTGAAATGCAGAAAGAAAATGAAATGCTGCTACAAACAAAGAGAGACAGAGAAATGGAAAGGTTGACTTCAGACGGACAGACAACAGCTCCGTGTTTGTCATTTCTCTGGATTCTTGCAGCAAAGTCTGAAAACACTCTTTGAAATTTATTTACTAGGATGAGCTGTCAGATGTAATGAGGAACCAGCAAAGTCCATCTGATTTGGCGAACTTTAACTCTCTACATACTGGAGAAAACCTGGCAGGTCAATTCAGCGCATGCACACTTTATCCTGACTGCCGCTGGCACAGGATCGTCACGTGATCTACCAACATCGTGTATGACATCGCTAACAATGTAAAACGTCCTTCAGGTACATGTAGGCTATGTGGTGTAAAATTATGTCATCAGATCTCCTGATATGTAAACCCGTTTCTGACAAACAGACATTCGTCTCCAGAGTGCTGAAAAAGAGCCCTCTTGGGGCTCTTGCTGGCGTTCAAAAGATGCCACGAGGCCGGCTGGGATCACAGAGAGCTTTCCAGAAACTTCTAATGATGTTAGGGTTAGGGTTAGGGTTAGGGGGAAACGCCCGAAGAAGAAGAACGGTGTGAACACATTTCAAAGGCTTCAACAGCAGACACCAAGAACATCTGTGATGCTGGAGAAAAAGATGAACCAGCAACTCTGGAAATAAAAGCCAACCTGCCAACAGCTGTGAGAAAGCCTCTCTCTGTGAAGCAGAAGACCACCACCCCTTGGACAAAGAACTCGGCACAGATGATGGATCTGTTGCTACAATGATTTCCATTTCTCTGGATGATGAAGAAACAGCTTCAGAACAAAGTCTAAGCAGCTGCAAGGAAGAAGGAAAGGAGGAAAATGTCAAAGAAGACAAAGTCAAGCCAAAACCAAAGTACTTTAGATGGATTACGAAGTTCTTTACAAGAATAATTCAAGTCTTCACATCACACCGAGGAAGAAAAAAGGGAAAAGAGGAAGAGGAAGATGTAGGGTTTCTAAACTAATTCGAAGAGGATATTCCAAAGAAACCTACAAAAAAGAAAAAACAGGATAAGAAAAAGAGCAGAGCTTCTTCTGCTGCAGAAGAAGCTCCTGCTCCAGAAAACGCTAGTCAGCCTGTGTTAGAGGAGCATCTACAATCAGAGGAAGCTGGTAAAAAAAATAAAATAAAAACAGAAAACTGGGCAGCAGCTTGAGGACAAAAAAAAACAACAAAACATGTCATTTGGGTTGATCACACTTTTTGGCGAAATAATGCAACCACAAGGAGGCACAAACCAGTGCCCCTTTGTGCCTGCCCCAAGTCTGGTTAAATGCAGAGGGTTTCGCCAGAAAGGTCACTAGAATAGACCCAAACCAAATCAAACGAAAACAGAGCTTTCATGTCTGATCAGTTGGGTTTGGGTTAACAACAACCTCCACTGCTGTGTTGACCTACATGGTGGAAATCCTGGAAAGTAGATCTTTTGTGTGCATAGATGATATTTATACACCTCACCCAGAGTAAATGGGTTTACCTGGAAAAAAGAACTGTTACAGAAACGGCAACAAGAGATTCAAGAGACTGTTTAGTCCTGGAAGATGGATCTCCAGCTGGAGGTGTTAAGATGCCATTTGGGACAGCTGGAGCGACTCACCCAGCACTGGACCGCCTGGAGAGCCCTTGTTGGTGGCCTATGCCCTAGACGGGGCCACAAGCTAAAGTAAAGTAAGTAAGATGATATTTAATATCACAACAGGCTTAAAAACTGTCACCAACTCCTGCCTGGAAAGTTATGATGTTGGTGTCTGATGCTCCGTTCATTCCAACCATGTGATTTGTGTTCAAGAATGCACTGAATGCAGCTTTTTGGATGCGTTTTTAGCATAAGATGTTCACACTGGACTGTCACTACATGATCCTAGTGTATCTACCTGCAGTTGGAAGAGGCTTGGTGTCAAAGTGTCATAAATCTGGTGAATTTTGCTCGAGGCTTTTTTTGATATATTTCACTACCAAATCCGTGTCCCTGGTTTGCTCAAAGTTTGACTTGTTTAACTTTTAACACACGTTCAATGACCACATGTTTTGTATGTAAAGCCTTAAAACAGACTAAAAAACTTGGATAGAAACACGAGCTTTGAACCTGGAATCCTGAAACACATATATGACAGTGGCGGGCCGTGTATTTCACACCTAGGCCTTCAGTAGTGCTCCATCTGAATCAACCCAACCCTCATTAACTATTTTATGGCTATAAAACTTCTACTGCAGG
>NC_050535.1:23736870-23755644 GCF_002922805.2 Oryzias melastigma | reverse complement strand
GCCCGCCCCCACCGCGAGAGGTCCAGGGGGGGAGCCGCAGCTTTATTTTTCCGTGAAGTCAAAGGTCCCTCTTCAGTTTCCTTACTGACTCTTTTCTGCCCAAAGAAACTTTGTAAATAGGTTTTATTGCTTTATTCTTGTTCACTTTTGGCTACTAATTTAGCAGGTAGCTACTTTAAGTCACATGTCCAAGATGGATGTGGAGAACAGAATCCAGGCGTTTTTCAATAATAAAACTTCCTTTAGGATAAGAAAATAAACAAAACTGAAATAATCTGTTATGGTATTTTATTTGTTTTTTTTCTGTCTGTGGCCCTGTACCAAGTGACCCACGGACCAGGGATTAGGGGCTGCTGTCTTAAAGGACACAGTGGCCCTAAAGATGTGATCCAAAAAACCTCTTAAGAGGTGCAACATAGCAGCTGCAGTCATAATCATAACCATAGAAGCTAATTATTTAGTAGAAAGCGCATTATGTTCTCTGACCTCTGACGCCAAACTATTTCACTGGTTAGCTGAATCTTTGATGTTTTTAATTGGTCGACCAATTTACTTTCAAATGAATTTAAAGCAAACACTGTATTGAAATGTCAACTTAAAATAATGTATAATAAACTGCAAAATGCATTTTCAAAATGAAAGGTCAAATGAACTGAAGAATACAAAATGCATTGTCATTTGAATTATGACATGAAAAACCCATGACAATTTAAAATGCTGTCATGGCCACGCCTCTCCCACTCCAACTGGCACACACAGGTAATCTGCCTCATTGATTCACCTGTGTGGCTGTCTTTATAGCAGGAGCTGCTCTGCTGAGCTGTGTCCACACTTTTCCAGAAAAGATTTCAGGTGCAGCAGCGCACAGACCTCAGCGAGAAACACAATAAATAGAAGGAAAGCTTTATTTGTTTGCTCCTGTCCTTGTGGAAACAGTGTGCCCTCATCAGAAAAGCGATGTTCTACTTCAGCAGGTGTGAATAAAGTAGGTCACACCCCCACGCACACCCCAGACACACGCACACACACAGCTCATAGCTTCGTCCCATGATACTGGAAGTTCCCCCTCCCATGAGGCACATTAACACCAAACTCCACCTTCCATTTCTAAATTTGAAGCAAATCTGACTTTATCAAATTTTACAGATCCTCAAAAGACCACTGGAGGCTGAGTTCATGCTTGTCTAGAAGTCTAATTTTAAAATGTTTAAAGTCTGATGTTGAGCGAGTATTTTCTCCGTTTTGGAGCGCTCCACTAAGGCACCAGCAAGCATGTCGCTGTGTTTTCACCAGATCATTCAGAAGGACATCAGAGTCTCTGGTTCTGTGTGCTTCACTCCTGCAGTGATAGCTTCACCTGAGGACCGTTTCAAACGTTACTTCTGTCTGTCTGTGGTCCAATCTGAGGTCTAACTCAAGGGGGGGTACAAATAAAACTGGGGAATCTTTTTTATTATTGCCTTGGTGAACATAAGAAAAACATCATCAAGCTAGAGTGATCATGCATGCTACAACGACACTCGCAATGACTCTTTGGGCTGCCAGCAGCTAACCCCCGGCGGGTAAGCAGAGCGGGCTCAGCTGTCCAGGGGCGCTCAGCCTGGAGTGTAAACCTTAGATCTGCCGGATCCCTGGACTGCAGCGATCGCTATGAGCTCTGCTGGAGAGAGGAGCTCACTAAGCTATCCACATCCAGCTCGATGAGCTCTGTGACGGGCTGAGGATCTATCCAGGGTGTATCTCGCCTTCATTCAACAGTAACTCATGAGGAAGATCATGAGCAAAATCCTCCCATCGAGAATGTTTATGTCAACTCTTTGATCTAGTCGCTGAAAACGCCAGGTATCCAAAGCTGAGTTCCTGATTGGTTGACACGCTCCGTCAAGCTTGCTGCATCCACCGCCAAAATCATGCCGCGGCAGATCACATTTTTACATTGACTTAACATAGAAACTTGACGCCTGCTGCGTTCAGTGTGAATGCACCATTATTTGTACTCAACTCGCAAACTTTGGATTTGTCACTTTGGGAAGATTAACTTGCCCACACTCTGAAGAACATACAGTAATAATTGTTTCCCTCACCTTAATATCAACATAAACTATCAACCTGCAAGTGTGGAGTCATTACTGTAGTGTACATTTGACCAGTTTTTGATGCAACTTTCAAAGTTGGCTTACCATGTTAGTATCTACCTGCAGTGATGTCCTGTACATCCCCAGCACTGTTCTTGGTGATGGGAATCGGATGCTTGTTGATTGCCTTCTCGCTGACACCATCACATTCAGGTCTAATAAACCATTTTGTCTTCTCCTCGGTCCCGCTCTCTTTTGGGTCGTCTATCCATCACCTTAACAAGGTGACTACTCATGTTTTTAAATGAGACTATGTTGTGACCAAGGCAACAGACAAGCCTTGGAGTTCAGCCTCTCATGAGTGATGAGGAGATGGAGGTGGTCGCTGTAGCTGCAGGCTGACCAACGGGAGGCACCAACACATCAGTATTAGTGATAAGTCATCGAGTTCTGATGTCCCATTATCTTCTCAAGCAGTTGGAAGATACTTCAGAGTGAAACATCTGTGCTGCCAGATCTCTGCTAAATGATCTCCCACTCAAAGATCTGAAATATTTTCTATATACACAAAGTAACCGTTTCCATCAAATTCTGATCCTAAATCTGTCTAAACCTGTGATAGTCCACACTTATCCTTTGCTGAGATCATCCATCCCACCTCACAGGTGTGCCTTAGACTAGCCACAATAAAAGGCCACTCTAACATGTTGTGTTAGTCTCTGGGGACTCAGACTGTGGCATGTTGATCCACTCCTCTAAGGGCTCTGTGAAGTTCTCACTATCATGGATATAGACAGATTTGTAAGCTATACTTGAGGGAAATGTTAGTTTTTTTGTGGAAAGTGTTTCAGGTCTGTGAATTCCTCTATGACAAATAGAAGCAAAAACAAACGTGTTGTATTTATATTTTGCTTCAGTGTAAAAATGAAAAGTGTAGAAGATCAGATGGGTTTCTCCAGCAGCCTCCTCATAAAGCGTTGGTGTTGCACTGACAGGATGGAGCATTACCACAAGAGATTAGACTGGGATTGTGTTTACCGTGAGGAGAATGCTGCAGGAAAGGTGGAGCCTGGCAGCTCCATTTAGTCTCATTACTATGAGTGTGTTAAGCTCTCAGAGGTGTCTGGAAAAGGCTGCCAGCCTCTCTGTGCTCACGGTGCACTGAAGCAAAGCAAAGCAGCCAACTGCCAGCAGGAGGAAGTGTCGACACAGACGGATGACAGCCTTTGTTCTGAGCTGGGGTCCTGCTGCCAAACAGGTAGGGGAGAGAATGACTTCATGAGGGGCAAACGGAGGACCTCTGGGACCCCGTTCTGGCATTACTCCTCATCTGTATTCTGCTTCTGAAAAATAAGGCTGTGCTGGGAGTGATGGGGGAGGAAGGAGCCACAAGGAATCAATATGAGAAAAGCAGATAAATAGATTTTCTATTCAAACACTCCAGCAGAAGCTCTGCTAATGACCCCAAGGGCTGTAATTGAAGGTGTCGGACATGGGAATGCACTCACGGGGGTGGGGACTGCGATCAAATCATGGCAGATCTCTCTCTGATCACATTCTTCAGAAACATTTGAAGCAGCCATTAATCTTCCTCCCCCGTGCTGACACATCACTTCCTCTTCCCCATCTCTGCTGTAGGTTCATCTTGAATGCTTTTGTCACTCAAAGACAAAAACATGCTCCAGTCTCTCCATTAGACCAAATAAAAGGAAACCCAGCTGGGACAGCTGCAGCTACAGTTAATAACTCTGTAATTCAATGTTTTGCTGAAGCTTTTAAAAGGTGAAACGAGGAAATTCTAGGTAGAGCGGTTTTTGGAGATTCCACGTGTCTGTTTTATTGTATGATGGTTCCTAATGTGAAAAAACAAAAGCCTTTAAATAGAATCAGATATGAATATAATTTAAAAATCTAACAACCTTTACCTAATCTAGCTAATGCTTTTAATTATCTACTTCAGAAAGCAAGAGAATTGTCTGTGCAATAAGTGAGATAAATGAATCCATAGTTCCTTAGAAAAGCTTGCTTGATTAGTTTTAAAGGGGCCCTACCATGAAAATTCTACTTTTTGAGGTTTTGAGTGCATTTTACTGATCATCCCTCACTATAAAGAACCTCAAAACGGCCTTTTGATCCGTTCCTGCATTTAAGTGTAATCCTCTAAAAACCTGCAGTGTCTGCAGCAGCCCCTCCCACACCCACAAAAACGAGCCAGTCCTATCATGCTGATATCAGCATGATGTGAACCGCCCCCTTCAGGAAGAATCTGTGCTGCAAGCTCCTCCCCCAGACTACAACGAACACGCACCCACTTTCTCCACGGAGCATACGGTGATCAGCAGCAAGCAATGTAATCTGAGAAGAAGTGGGGCATCCTGTAGCTCACAGGTGTCGAACTCCAGGCCTCAAGGGCCGGTGTCCTACATGTTTTCCAACCAACCTGCCTTTGAAGCTCCTTATTGGCCAAACACACCTGATCCAGGTAATCAGCAGCAAATGAGACAGGATTTCTGGAAAACCAGTAGGACGTCGGCCCTCGAGGACTTGAGTTTGACACCCCTGCGGTAGCTCATTTGGCTGCGAGAGGTTTAGGTGTTTGTACTTCCAAAGAAGAGCCAGCACATCAGACGTGGTTGGATTTTGTCTTCAGGAGCGCGTGACAGACCCGCCAGCAACGTTTGCCTGTGACTGCCACTTCCCAGATGACCGTTTTATAACCTTGGCATGTATCTAAGTGGATTGCCCAAGAGACTAAATCTCAGAGCCGGCACCATTCCCACAATCAGTACAAAAGGCCAGACGTGAAGGGGGCGGGACCGACAAGGAACCACAGTCGGAGCCTCAGAGATCGAGCAGTTTTACTTCTGTGTATTAAAACGGTCCACAAAAATGATTATTAATTCATAATTTGTTTTTTAGTGTTCTGAAGGCATTATATGATCATATATATGGATATAGTTTCCTCTTAAAGGCTGAAGAAAATCATAGAATGGCCCCTATAAGCAGTCGTACCGTCTTTTACGTGTCATTACTGCAACTGAAGGTTCAGTTTTAACAGCCTCCTCACTGTGTTTGCCACCATCATTCTCAATGAAACTCCTCTTCCATGAAGCAGGTGTAATTAGTTATGGAGAAGCCATTGTTCACCTGAGAAACTGCTGGGAACGCACCATCACAACGGGGGCATCCCACTGCTGAAACATGGAAGTGCACATCTGCAAGCGCTTGTAGTTCCAGAGCTGTCGACTGTTGATGAGCTCATGATGTACAGTTTCCACTCTGCACAGCCACACATTTGCACTGAGAAACACTTTGCTTATCATTGATCATTTGTTTTCTTACGAGTTATTTTTAAATGATCACTTTTTGCTGTTTTGTACACTTTAGAGGAGTGGCTTATATGATATTTTTTTCTTTTTACAAACTGCATTTACAGGACCACAAACTGCCCTTTCATTGATCTAAATCTGGTCTTTTTTACAGTAAAAGTTTGCAACATCTCTGAAGCTTAAGCATGTTCTGTCTTCAGTTGGAGTAGTTATAAATCTTTTTATTGTAGAAGTATGGCTTCCCAAGAACCACAATGATGTGTTATAGTCTGGAAGCAAACCTTTAGAGCAGGGGTCTCAAACTCGCGGCCCGCGGGCCATCTGCGGCCCGCAGGATGATGATTTGCGGCCCCCGTCTTCATATGAAAGATTACTGTTCGTGCGGCCCGCAAGGCTGATATGAATGACAGTTGTTATGTGCAGAGCTGAATGAACCAATCACAGTGAGGTATATGACTCTGGAGGCGGGACATCGGCGGTCTGTCCAGTGCCTCTGTCTATCATTCATTCCTTCCTTCAGTCAGCTGGGCGGAGGAGGAGCCATGAAGCACCAAACGCGATTTCTCGTGCCCCGCGCGGGGAATTTGCTGCTCGCGGCTCGTCAAAAATGTGTTTCTGTCGCCGCGCCGCGTGTCGAAGGGGCTACCAGCTCCGTCTGTGGATGTCTCTCTTAGAATGAATGAGAGACAGATATGATGTCGAGGAATACGTTTTTTGACGTGCTGACTGTTCCTAACCAGAGCTCCTCAAGCTCCGATACTCAAACCTGTAATCCCGCCCCGCGCGGCGATCCGCTGCACCCGCCTGTCAGACACGTGATCCTGAGCTTGGCTCGCACGTGCGCGCGCGTGTCTGTGACTTTTAAGGTCCACACACCAACTGTGTCGGCGCGCATTCCAGTCCATGTAAACGCGATAGAAGTCAGATATTCTGCTACGCGCGTTTGAATAGAACCCCCATTGAAAGCAGCCCCCCCCCTCCCACATGCGCGCTGATGCAGCCGACGCGTGCACGAGCACCCCACACCTCCAATGAATGGAAGACACATACAGACGTGGACAAAAGTGTTCGTACCGCTCAGTTAAAGAAGGACAAACCCACAATTCTCACTGAAATCACTCAAAACTTACAAAGTAACAATAAATAAAACACCTGTGATGTGAATTAAAGGACACACCTGAGTTAATCATGTCACTCTGGTCAAATAGTTTTCAATCTTTTATTGAGGTACCATCACTTTTGTCCAGGCCTGTTTCATTAGTTTGTTTTTTTAAATAATTATGTTAATCAGCAATTCAGACGTGATGGTTGATTTTGATTGTTTAATTTTCATTTTTTTACATTTATTTATTGAATTGTGGGTTTGTCCTTCTTTAACTGAGGGGTACCAACACTTTTGTCCACCACTGTAGGTCAGATTTATTTATTATGAGGAGTTCTACAAAAATCTACATAAAATGAAATCCTTCAAAGATTTTCTGGGTACTGGGGCTTCTCTAACTCTGAAGGAGGATCTGTTAATACTGACATTTGAAACTGAACAAAAATAATGGGTTTTCTCTAGTCAGTCAATATGTGGTTTCTTCAGTTGTCTGTATCTGTTGTTTGGTCATTATTATTATTATATTTATTTATTACTAATTTATTTGTTTTTTATTCATCTTTTAATGCATGGTAAAAAACAAGAAAACAACAACAGAAAATTCTACATATATTATATGTAAAAATATTACACTTCAATTATGTAGTTTGAAATGGAATAGGAAGAAGTTTAAAAAACTTTTTTTAATCCTACCCCCTAGCAATACATCTTAAATTTAATCTTCTTTATAAACTATTCCAGAAACAGACATTAACTACCCTTATTTTTTTATCTATATAAATCAACACGGACAAAGATCTATACACGTCGTTCATTATGTATTCATTATTTTGTGTTAAAAATAAAGATATTTAAGAACATTGGAATGTTTTCTCAGCGATTTTCTTGAGAAAATCCTGATGCGGCCCGGCCTCACCTAGACTCCGCCTGTAGTGGCCCCCGGCTGATTTGAGCTTGAGACCCCTGCTTTAGAGAATGCGCTGCAGCTGCATGTTCAGTCGCTAACTTTACTATCACATGACATGAGAGTTCTGTGACGTCTCAAGAGGAGCAAAGAATTTTTTTCTGCATTTCTCCTCCTCATTTCTAGCTCTGAAGAATAAGAGATGAGAGAAGAGCACCTCTCCTGTGTCATTAACATGATTCTACCTGAGCGGAGTCTCCAGATTGTGAGCTCCCATCTCTTGTTCCTACGTCTTATCCTCTTTTTGCATCTTGCCATCTGTCTCTTTTGCCTCTGGGCCCTCCTCCTGCTTTTCAGTTCCCGTTTCACCCAATTGCTTAGAAGAGAATCAGAGGAGAGAGCTGGAAAAATAGTAAGTTAATCACACTCCAAGTGTGATTCATT
The DNA here is from genome assembly GCF_002922805.2 of Oryzias melastigma. Taxonomy (NCBI): domain Eukaryota; kingdom Metazoa; phylum Chordata; class Actinopteri; order Beloniformes; family Adrianichthyidae; genus Oryzias; species Oryzias melastigma. The sequence continues at coordinate 23,747,790 of NC_050535.1, read as the reverse complement.
GCCCACAAAATAATGAAAATTCTAAATGATAAATTTGTCCATCGCTGTCTGTGCGTAAGTGTGCTCATATATATGTATATATCTGGATATTGAACTAATAGAACATGTCTTTTCTTTGTATTATGGACCTTAATAAATTGAATCCCACAGCCTTGTTTTATCGCTTTTTTTTCTCTGCTACCTCTTGCATTTTGCAGGCCAACAAAGTAATAGCAGTTAGTGAATTCCATTTTTGAGTGTGGTAGTATGAATATCAGTTGGACATGATTGGAGATTCATCAGTTGGACATTTATGGCAGTATGGAGCTGCAGTGTTTGCAGACTCATGCTCTTCAAAGGTTCCGTGTTGAGCCTGCCCTCCTGGATGTTCATGATGTTACTGTTCATGCAAAACAAATTCATGAAAAAGTCATTTTGTGTCTTTAGGCAATTTCTTGTTCTTATAAGGATTTTTGTATATGGATATATTTTTGACAGGTTGTCAGTCTGTTATGGTTTGGTGTTTTCTTTTATTTAGTTTTGTGGTGTTGTGTTCTCGTACTTATGTTTTCCTCCTTTGTGCACAGGGTGGCGTGGGGCAGGAGGCGTGGCCGTTCTCTAACTGGTGACGCTGCACACCTGCTCCCAATTTAAGCACCTTTAAAAGCCTCTCCCTGGCTCCTCCAACCTGCCAGGTTATTTCCACTTCCATGTGGCCTCCTAGTTCCTGTAGCAGCTGTCTTTGGTCAAGCCTCCTGCCTCCACCGCCTGTCTGCTCCTTAGTTTGTTGCTGTTTTCATCCAATAAATCTCCACTGAATTAACATCCAGTTTGGCTCTGCATTGGGATCTGTCTACAAACCCTGACACAGTCCATCTCATGTAGCTACACTTTTACAGGTAATGATTTAAAAGCATCACAGGGTTTTGGTCAATGACGTCATTTCATCTCAGAGATCATATCAGCTAAGATGACCAAGGTTTCTTTAAAGATTAACCAAGAAACAATCAGTCTAGATATTTTTCTGATGTTCTAAAATGTACAAAGACAGAGAGTTTTGCTTTTTAATATGATTTTTAATTTTCAGTGTGACAAATGTATGAATTGTAATCTAACGTGTAAACATTGTTAGTAGTTACAATCCTCTTTTAGTTAAAGGTATAACTAATTTTATGATCAGATAAAATGAGATATCCTAAAATATCAGAGTTTAAAGAAGAGATGAAGAGATGTTTAGATGAAATTCGCTGCTGTATTATGTAAAGTTAGGACTGGTATTTTTTAGTTCTGTGTTTTTTTTTTCCCTTCAGTCACTGCCACACCAGAATCTTTTTATAAAGATCAGGAAATTTTAGCCTGATGGCAAACTTACTTTTTGTCTTTATTTCTATGAAAAAAAAGTTGCATAATATGGTATAAAGCTGTTTCCCTCCTATCCACAAAGGGCAGGTATCTACTAAAGATTTATGAATGAAACTTGTTGGCGGGAGTTGAATCTTTGGTTTTGTGAAGAGCCGAGGAAGGCTGCAGGGTACTGAGCTAGGAAGTCTGCAATCGACCCTTTTCACGTGACGTCACACAAACCGGCGAGTGTCCAGAGTGACTTCTGGTTATATATTATGTCTACGGTTTAAAACGGTAAAGCTGACAGCTGAATGCTGTTTAAAGCAAGTCTACATAAATTATGAAAGGTAACATGACCAACTGTAGCAGAAATGTGTATAATTTTCAGTATTCATTTTCTGTATTTCAGTCAGTATTCCTCCTGCAGAATCCTCCACAGCTGCTTCCCCAAAATCCTCTGGATGATATTAAACCAGTCGTGGATTATTTCTCTCTACAACCCGGTCATAGTTAGATGAAGGTTACAGGAACTTCACTGAATGCTGCTGGTTTGATCATGAATTCAGATTCTCTTCTTCTAATTGATGCTAATGCTAACGCTAGCTTTCCATGACGGGGATGAGACGTAGATCTGCAGAAGATCTTTTCTGTCCAGTTAAAGTTGATTACATTTCTGAGTTCACAAAATCACTAAAAACAGAGATAAAGTCAGACAATTTCAATAAAGAAAAACTAATAACTGTTGTTATTTTCTGACGTAGCTCCTCTTTGCTGTTGATCATAACGGAGTCTGATCCTGGAGGATAATAAAGGGAAACAAGGAGAAAAATCATTTGTAAAATAAAAAAAAATTCCTATTAAAAGCATTTCTATTTTTACAATTACCCCTTAGCATACCCAGAAAAACAACAAATACCTCTGATTACAACAACTACATTTAGCCTTGATGTAGTTAAAACATGTGCGGCAACATGCAGCAATCTGCATCCTTGCTGCGCCTATTAAATGTGGCCAACATTAATTTCCATCAGTTTTTGTCCTCAGTTGCACCTAAACCCCGTGTGAATAACATCAAGCAAAATAGAACCCGTTAGAATAATATCTGCTCAAATGATATTTTCAATAGAACCTCAAATATTGAAGGATTATTCAAATTTGTATTTAGATTTGTGAACGATCTAAGACAGGAAATGAAAATACAGTTCAGGAGGACATTCATCAAATAAATATTGTGCATTTTTCTTTTCAATTTGGTAAGGTTAACTTTTATTATTTGTGTGAAATTGTTTTAAACAGCGTTCAGTTCTTTATTTTCTTTGTTGTGTAAATCCATTAACCAGATGTTACGTATCACATTCGCCCTTTTGTGTGACGTCATCGTGAAAAGGGTCTTTCCGAGCAGAAGTAGGAAGACAATTCTCTCATAGTTCCTCACAACCAAGTTTGTAGTCCAGAGGAAAAGCAGCAGAGAAACACTGATGATGTGAAGATGCTAGGAGGTGGACCGAGTGGGAACTCTTGAGGACTTGACTAAAGACATAAAGATTGTGCAGGGGAACATGTGATGACGACACCCAGATCATGTATTTAAAGAAAGATCAGTTCATTCTCTAATGCTTTTGTTGGCATGTTCTCATGAAAGCATTTGAGTATCTAAAACCTTCCAGCTTTTACGTTTGATGCTCATTTGCATATAAACAACACAAAATACTGCCCAGTCAATGCATGACCTCCAGGCAGGACTCAGCGGCTCACCACACACTGTAATCCCTCTCCTTGCTGAAAGCACGGTTTTCAAGTTCCATAAGAGAGGGAGACTCTGGAGCCTCTGGAGACTCTGGAGCCTCTGGAGACTCTGGAGCCTCTGGAGCCTCTGGAGCCTCTGGAGCCTCTGGAGCCTCTGGAGCCTCTGGAGCCCTCAAACTCTACAACAGATGACAGTGTTCAGATTCCAGCAGGGTGGAAAATGAAAGCTGCCTGAGGAAGAAAGAAAAATCCTGACTGTCCCCGGAGTGTGCTCATCCGGCCGAGGAGGGCAGTGTCCCTGTGCTGTTGCAGAGATTCTTCTTCATTTCATTGGGGGAGGGGTCTCTTTTGAGTGTCTATCAGACTGAAAGCTCCTGCGGGTGCGGGAAGGCACAGTCTTCTCCATAGTGAGGATGACACTAACAGACATGAGCTGAATGTGCTACAATGGACTTTTGGCAGATTTTTAGACACGTTTGGGGGGGTGGACTTTGGCCAAGTCTGACTTAAAGGTCCCTTTAGAGATGGACAAGCTGTGACCCCTTCTTGAAGTGTCTCTAACCCTTTAACACCAGAGTTCAAGTGTCATTCTTTGATTTACTGTAACTTTTCAACCGTTAACACGGTCATTCCAGTAGATTCTGAAGGAGAAAAGCAGCTTTTCTCCTTCAGAATCTACTGGAATGATGTGGATCTTGTTAATGGTTGAAAAGTTACGGTATTTTAAAGATTTTGTGTTCAAGTGTCACAGTTAACGCCTCAGGTATTAAAGGGTTAAACAAGAAAGATAAGAAAGATAAGTGTCACAGAAGGTCAGAGGTCAACCATTCCTCTATTCTATGCAAAAAATAATGCTGACTTTTAAAAAGACATATGTTATTCAACCGGTAGGATGATCAATCCAAACGGACTCTAACAGCCATGGCTTACAAGGAATGACAACGCTGCAAAGCAGTGTACTGTAAGGATATTATACCACATGGTTTCTGGTACAGAGTTGTGCATTGTGTCAGGTTTTAGGATAATGGATGGTGACAATTTGAGGGGATGATAAACAAAAAGCAGTAGCTTTCAGAATTATTAACATTAAATTTGGAATAAAAAAATAGATATAAAGTAAATGGCAAAACATCACAAGTTATCATATGTTGTTGAAGAAACTACACAGAGAAATGTTTTTAATTTGAAATGCACAACAACAAAGTCAAGAACATATAAGATGAAAAACAAAGAAAACACAACTGAAGACTGAGACTCCCTGTCTTCCATAATATAAGAGCTTTGCTGATGGAAAAGAGGATTGCTTCCTTGTTGCTGCTAAAGATGTAAGCGTATGCATTAATGAAGATCAGAGAAGATCAGCTTTGTAGGTGCAGCCAGTTAGAAATGGGACACTGAGGTGAATTATTCTGCCTGGACAGAGCAGAACTGTCAATTAATACCATTGCTTTGCTGAAGTAACTGTTTTTCTCTCAAGGAGTACATAGACATGAATAAATGTTCAATAAATGTGTTCAGTAGAGAGAGACAATGGACCACAGATATAGACAGTGGACGCAAAAACATGTTTTTGGCATAAATGGAACCCCATACGGCACTGGCTGCACGTGTTGAGAAAATTACGTGCACATAGTCACTTAAAAAAGAAAGTAAGGAACTCATTTATGTGGTCCCTGCTTCAAGCCCAGTCAATGTCATGCCCCTAAGAGCTATATACCCCACCGTGATTGGTTGGCTCGTCAGCTTCGCATACAGCACAGTAAAAGTGCCATTCATGCAAAACTCGCAGGCCGCACCAACACTGAGCTTTCATATTAAGGCGGGGGGCACAAAATATCAACTTGGGCCACAAATGGGCCAGGGGAGTTTGAGACCCCTGCTCTACACCTTCCAAGCCTTTCTCAAAATCAGCACAGTCTAAATTTTAGGTCTTATTAAGATCCAGAATCTAGTAATAAGGATTTTTTATTAAAATGAGTCCAAATCCTTTTGCTCCAAACTCTTGACAGCAGAAAAACTTGATTGAAGACTCAAAAAACTCAAATTGCCTTATTGTTCAATTTTAGGTAATAAGTTCAATAAATGTTGACAAGTTAGACTGGCATTCAGTGTCATTATTTTGGAAACAAAAATTTCGATTTATGTTCAAGGAATAGAAGTTAGTTTTAGACTTTATGAGAATTTATTAAATGGACCACCTTGTAATTAGACAGTTATATCATTTTGTTCACATTTTGTTCTTTCTTAATACTAGTGTTGTCATTCTATTTTAGGCTACCTGTTTTTGCAGTGTGTAACTTACATTAGCCTTGCCAAAACTTCACTATATTTTCACCACATGCATGACCGTGCACTCCCCTAAAGATGCAGCTGCACAGCTCTTTGACCGTCTGACAGCCCAAACTTACCCACAGCAGCTTTATGGGTCGACCTCGCATTGGCGATTGTGACCAAGGCATTAGATGGGAAAAAGCCCAGGTTGCCAACTCTATTTTCAATTCTGTATAGTTTATTAAATAAGGGGACCTTTAAGGTAATTTGCATTCCACTCCTCTAGCAATGAATCATACTCTGAAAGGTTCTTTTTTATTGTCAGCAGACAGTGAGATATGTCTATGAAATATGAAAATGTTATTTATTCCTGTTATTGTCTGTGTCTCTCCTCTGCACCAGTATCTAACTGAATGGGACTTCTAAGAAAAGCCTTTTCGAGCAGAACAAACTGGGGCATTAATCATTCAGAACTGGCTTGCTGTCTCTCTGGAGATCCAATTGGGCCCAATTCAAAAACAAATGGTTTTGGAGACTCCACCAAAGGTCAGGAAGATGTATAAAGTGATAAAAGTCTGATGAGATTGAAGTCGAGCGCGGAAAAGCATGGTAGCTGGAGTGGATGGAACGGGTGCCTCATCTCTTTATGACCTTTTCTGAGTGTTAGAAAAGATATGTACTTGATCCAAAAATATACCTAAATGTTTTATTCTATTCCTCATAATAAGGAAACATACAGAACTTAAGCTTCACAGTTGCAATTATGTACTGTGAATATGGAAGGCATAGAAATGTAACTTTCATTTTGTGGTATCATTCGGATATCATTCTTCATGTAGAAATGATAGAGAAATTCTGCTTTTCCAACAGCATTTAGACTGAAGAATCAGATTGGACTTCCTGTTCCCAGGCCTCTAATACCAGCCACAGTCTGTATAGTCTACTGTATGCCTCGCCAATACCGCATTCTATCTCTGTTGGGATTCATGTAAGGCTCTGCTGAAACCCTCAGATCATCGTGCCTGAACTCCACTCAGCCCCTCCTTTCCCTGCCTTGCTAAGCTGCCTCACCTGTCTTACCTGTTACTTATACCTTGTCTCTCCAGCCTTCTGCTGTCAAATTCTACTCTACTCGCCAGCCTAATGTCCGACTTCATGACTTTCTGGTCCTGATCTGATGTACAGCTCTAAAACCTGTGAGTTTAATCATTGGTGCCCCGACCTGTTTGTTTTTATTCTGGAGGGACTCCTAGCTCTGCTAGTGGTTTTTATTGTTTTACTATTTGTTATTTTTTGGAAGCGCTCTTTTTTTTTTTATGTGGAGTTCCTTTGGAGGAGGACTTCAGAAGATGAGACAACGCACAAGTACCACTTTCACTACAGCAAGACTTCTAAATCCCCGAATCATGTGTGCATCAACAGACTTCCACCTCCCATCCAAGTTTCCCTGGACGATCAGCTGAGCCCACACTGCCCAAGTCAATCCCAGCCAGATTCCAGTCCCAACGAGCGACCAGTCTCTGCAAAAGTTTCAATGTAAACTCTTAAACTTTTATGGTGTGTTGGCACCATTGTTCATGGTCCTCATACAAACGGTCTTACACAGAGAATATCTTCAGTTAGTATTTGACCATTTTCAGTGTTTGAATTGCTGTAAAAATGTAGAAAATCTCACTTATAACAGATTTCCATTTAGTTCTGAAACAATTCAAATAAAAAAACTTCATATTTGAGAATTAAAAAAAAAAAGAAAAAACCTGATTTGATTCTTAAATTATCAGTTTTGGTTGACTTTCTTTGTAGATCAAAGTGATAACTTTGTTAAACTTGGCAGATTTCAGAAGCAGTTTCCAAGTCTTAAACGAGTTCTTGAAAGGATGTCCATGGTCCTTTATGTTCATGCATCTCTCCATTTAAAGCTGCAGTGTGTTTGAGTTTATGAAGAAGCCCTCTGGTTTTTATTTTTGTTTTTGCTTCACAAAAAGATGTTTTTTTTTTGTTTGTTTTGTTTTTTGTTTTTTTTAAGAAATGCTGCTGGAATGTTTTGGGATTACAAAATCCACAGGCGAGAAATCATAGTTAAGTAAATGAATTGTGTGCATCCAAAACCACTGAACCAGGCTGATGGGAATGAAAGACATTTAGAAAAATAGTGATTTTTTTTTGGACATAAATTGCTACTACAATATTTAGGTATAGTTTTTGCAAAGCTGTTAATGACTGTCTTATTGTAAATGAAATGCTGAAAAATGTTTAAGTTTATCAATAAACCCATATATATGTATTAGAGCTGTCAGGCAATTAAATTTTTAATCGCGATTAATTGCGTTTTGTCCTTAGTTAACTCGCGATTAATCGCAAATTGATATGTGGCCTTTTTTTAAGGAAAAAAATGTGTGGTTCGTGGAATTTAGCAGTTCTACATTAATTATGAAAACAAGAATGACAAAATTAATAGTTTTCATCAGAAATACTTTATTTTGTAACATTGTATTGAGATAAAATGCCTAACAAAAGCCCAAGTGCAAGTAAAGGGCATTTTAAATTCAAAAATTCAATCAACGTTCAGTAAAATAAAATAAAAAACATCAAAAATAACATTTCCATAACACTTTCATGTTCATTTTTTGTCAGGACCAAATCTTTTCCTCCTCTGCTGAACTACAGTAATAAATGAAATAGAGATTTATCATTTCCAATGAACTTTTGTTTTTTAAAACATTAAAGACTGAGAAAAGCGGGATACACTGTGGATAGTTTGACAGTCTGTTACTGCCGCCGCGTTCTCTGGCTGCAGCTCGATGCCGCGACGTGTCCGGAGCTCAAGCCATGAATATGCCGGCAGACAGACCGCTATGCTGGGGCTGGATCACGCTTAAACCTCCAGGACTTTGGGATATTTTGTATGTTTTCGCGCGGCGAAGGAGGGACGGGCCACACACTCAAAGCTGAGATTTATCTTTTCATCTACAAATAACTGGCGTTGTCCCCCGGTGCGCTTGCTGTTCAGAACGTCGGGGGTCACGCATATGTCAAGTTAACGCGTTTTTAATGCGACAAATCTGACAGCCCTAAACGACAAACTTAGAATTGTAGAGTGTTATTTATAAAGGGCCATTAAAAACAAAATTTCAACGTATTTCTGCAAAGATAAAAAAATAGTTCAGTTTTTGAAAAAGTTTGTAGCTTTGCTGTTTTTGTTTGGCTGAGAGACACTTTACTGCTATTCTAAAATGTGATGACTCTGAAAACATGCAAATGACTTCCAGGTCATTTCCTGTGTGTAGAGTGTGGACATAAAATGATGTTTCCTCAGAGTCTCCCATTTCCCACTCATGTTTGCTAATGAACACTGCTCGACTGAGAGGCTCTAATGGAATCACTATCTAATGATGTTTGCTTATGGCAGTAATTAATTCTATGAATGTAATTCTTGTTTCTGTGGCCTCACCTCCTCCACACAACACTTTGTAAAGCAGAAAAGGCCAACTCCCCTGATGAAGCTCCAGAGAACAGACAGCGTCTTCGCTCTGCTGGGAATACTGCAGCATTTAATTAGATACGGACTCAATGAAATGGACGCTGCTCCATCAAAGTCCTGATCTTCAGCTGAATAAAGGTCAGCTTCAGGCAAGGATCAGAGCTTATTCGTCCTGCAGTTCGTGTTCTTCAGAGGTTTGAGTATGAGGGATGAGAATTAAAACATGCACAGTTTGTGACTGTTTCTCATGTAAAAAAAAAATCCACCATTTTTTTTTCTTTTTTTAGTTGTCCTGTAAATTAATAACCTAAAAATATGACCCCATGTTTCTGCTAAGAAAAATTAAGTATTTAGTAGACCTACACTTCTTTACTTTATCTGTTGTTGAGACACAGAGAGAAGTGTGTGTGATTGTGTGTTTATTTTCATCTCTACAGTCTGTTAATATACAAAAACATGATTGCATTTGTCAATCGTAGTGTTTCATTGTGAAAAATTGGTTATATTGTGAAAATACACCAGATTGTCTCATGTATCTTGATGTAACTTCCTGCCAGACTTGAAGCAAATTGCTCGCAGCGTGCACACAAAATAGACCAGACGCCGAAACAATCTCCTGCGCGGGGCAAGTCTTCCATGGAGTACTGCAGCGCTCCGCGTCTGGTGTGAACCACACCACAGGTTAACAAGGGCGCCGCATGGAAGCGGCCTCTGTTCCGTGGTGCTTCGCAGCGCTTCAGCGTCCAGTGTGAAGCAGGCGTCCAGTGTAAAGCGCTTTACAGGTATGTGCTATTTTCCATTTACCACGACTCACAATATGTCCTCACAGGTAGAATCCATCTTTGTGGATTGGGCCGTCACTACTGCCCATATCACACAGCACCGGCCCTTGCAGGCTTTTCTCACAGGTGCTGGGGTGAGGGAAGACTTCTCAAGATGAGCCTGGTGAGATCCTGTTGTCGCCGCAGGATAGGACCCTGATAATGTGTGGTAAGGTGTCAAACCTTCAAAAAGGGGTATTTGGAACCTGCCCTCCCTGGATAGCTGAGGAGCTGCTGCCTTAGATGGAAGAATTTCAGTATCTTGGTATCTCAAGTGAAGGAAGGATGGACCATGAGATGGACAGCTGGATAAGTGCAGTGGCTGCAGTTATGCAGTTGCTGTGAAAAAGGGGCCGAGCTGAAGGGAAAGTCCTGGATTCACTGGTATCCTCACCCGTGCTCAGGAGCTTTGGGTTGGTTGTGTATGAATGGATAAAATACAAGCATCTAAAATTATGTTTATTTTGCAGGGTGGCGGAGCGCTTCCCTGGAGATCAGAAGGTCAATCATCCTGGTGGGTTTTCTCCCACAGTCTAAAAACATGCTTCACTGGTTAATTGATGACTCTAAAATCTCCCTAGGTGTGCATATGAGCATGTGTGTGTGAGTGTGTGGCACTGCAACATACTGGCGAAATGATCAGGGTTTGTTCTGTCTTTACCCAGCAGTAGCTGGGATAGGCTCCAGGAACCCAATGACCCTGAAAGGGATTCATCAAGTTCAGAAGATGCATTGATGAATGGATGGACGGATGGACGGACAGATGGATGTACTTCTCCTGGTAGATTTGTCCCTGCACTTTGCTTGTTTTCGTTTTATTCCTAAGATGATTCGGCCTCTGAAGTTATCTTTTAACTTTCCTGATTTGTATTTGGCTGCTCCAGTCTGTTATCAAGGAGCAAAAAGCACCCTGAGGTGCTTATCAGCAGCCTTCATTAATAGTGAAGACTCCTCTCCAGCTGCTGCACATGAAAAACATCTCTGCCTATGCCCTTGAGCAAGACAAGCAAGAGCATAAGGTTCCATCAATATTGTATAGTCCTACAGGCCGAGCCGGAAAGAGAAGAGCCCTGTGCTGTGAGCGACAGCAGCAACGAACACATGTTTAGAGCTAACAATCTGCTCTCCAGGGGCCTGTTCCAAGAAGCAGGTTTTGTTGGAACTCTGAGTTCGTGAACTCCAAATTCAGTACGCTTTAATCCAATGGCAAAAAGATGATGACTCAGAGCCTCCAGATTTTTACGCCGACTCGCCCACCCCCTCTTTGCTGGAGTTCCT
>NC_050535.1:23730976-23736375 GCF_002922805.2 Oryzias melastigma | reverse complement strand
TGCTTCGGGGCCTTTTTCCACCTTTCTCCGCCTGATGGGACGTGCGATCGTGGGGTGGTCCACCTCCCACAGACCCTCATCGTCCGTGAGGAGAAGATAGTTGCTCTTTTAGCCGCAGCTTCCACAAAGTTCAGTCGACGACTAGGACTCTTCTTCATAAACTATCCCGTCACTCCGCCCACTCCGGATCTAGGGAAGGGAGGGGCGGACCCGTCATAAAAAGGGGCATCCGGTCCACCCCTCCCTCTCGCGCTGGCAGGCAGGAAGGATGACACCCCGCTCGGAATGCAGAGACTCGGAATCCCACAGGGGTTTGATATAAAGTTTATATCGATTTGATATCAAGTTTATATCGAATTGATATAAAGTTTATATCGATTTGATATCAAGTTTATATAAAGTTGATATCGATTTGATATAAACTTTATATAAATTTGATATAAAGTTTATATAAAGTTTATATCAAATTGTTACATCATCACATCGGAATGTAGAGGTCAAAGGTCACCTGTCAAAATTAGTTTGATTGAAAGGTCATACTATATCTCTCTCCAGTGACTCTAAGTTCAGGTTCGAACTCTAAATTTGTTGAACCTGCTTCTTGGAACGGGCCCCAGAAGTGTCAAAAACACACAACAGCTCCACCCATGTCACATTGATTACAACTTTTTTTAACAACAATTTGAAGTTGTATTGGTTTATTATTCTTTGTAAAAAAAAAAAAAAAAAGGCTATTTGAATTATGACATCCATAAATGTTTTTATAATGTGTTTTTTCTAAGTAGCTGTCTGTTTTAGTCTTTGATAATTCAGGTATTTTAAAATTGGTCTTAACCAGCTCAGTGACCTTGTGGTAGAGTGTCCGCCCTCCGACTTTCCAGTCGTGGGTCCAAATCCTGGCCGAGTGTTACGGCCCTGGTGTATCCAGCACTCTGTGTATGGTTTGTCTGTTTGTGTGCTTGAGTTTGGATGGCTGGGGTGAATGAGTGGGTGTGTATGTTAGTTTTCTTTCTATAGGTGTCTGAGCTGAGAGCTACAGCTCTGCAGAGTGTGGACCCGCCCATCTCCACCTGGACCTCATCATGCCATCAGCTGTGGACCAGTGACAGAGGATCCACACCTGCTTAAAAGAGCTGATGTCCCCAAGCAGTTGGCAGCTTTTGTAACACCCTTTCTGGTGGTCAGCATGATGTGAAGTCCAACATTAAGCTCCTGTCCTCTTCTTCTGTGGACATTGGTGGTGGAGCTTATTGTTGTCAGAGACTTTGGAGAAAGTTTGTGTGTTTTAGGCATACTTAATAGACCTGGTGGGTCTCATTCTGACTCTCACGTGGAGAGAATTTGTGTTGCTGTACTGTAAAAATGAACCCTTGTTTAACTTTTCTTTCTGTGTTGCATTCTCTTCATGTTCATTTGCGGCTAACAGCAAATTAAAAGCTGCACACTACCACAGTGCTCCAGTCTGGGTTTTCTTATTTTTATGTTACACCTTTTCTCCCTTCCCCTCGGTTGGGATCGTAACACCAAGTCATACCAAAGACTCTAAAAATGGGACCCAGTGCCTCCCTGCTTGACACTAAGGAGCTGGACTGGGGGTTAAACCACCAAACGGTTCCCGAGTGTGGCTGTGTCTGCAGCTCACCGCTCCCCCAGGGGAGGGGTCAAATGCGGAGAACAAATTTCAGGTGTGTGACAAATAGTGGGACTTTAACTTTAACAATGGAAGAAACCAGTGGAATTAAGGTAATATAGGGTACACATCCCATCCTACTGTACCTATTTCCTTTAAAATGAGTAAAACGTGAGTCAGAAAAACATGTTCCCCTATCGATGGTGTGATTGAATTTCCTATTCAAATTCAATACAGAGAACTAAATATGCTTTAAGCTTCAGCCACAAAGTTGTTAAATATGCTCAGAAATGATTACAAACTCTTTGATTTTTGAAGGAGAGAAGAAAGATGAGCAAAACTGTGTGTGGAGAAATGAACTTCATCTTATTGTGAGGAAAACACTGGAGAGAATTCACAAACCCTGATCAAAAGCAGGACATCTTTCTTTCTTTTTTATGTTGTTTCTTTTATTTTTGCTTCTCCAATGATGGATGCAAGCACATATTGATTTAATTAAGGAGTTTATGAGCCTTGTCAACTTTGTAATCAATTAAATCGCTAAATAGGGGATATTTGCTGTTCAGACCATGTCGTAAAAAGCTCTCATGCAGCGTGTAAACAAATCATCCAGCAAAAATTGGGTCAATAACTGCCAGTTTCACTTAAGCTAATATTGACTTGATGGATTTTAAATAATAGCTGAAACACAGGCTGGCTGGAGACAAAAAATAAGCAAAAGAAATTAAAAGAAAAAAATGTTATTCACAGATGTCTTTCAGCTTCATTCTAGGTATGTTTAAAGGAAAATTCATTTTTATTTGAAATGTTTGACTTTGGAGCAAAAATAATTGAGGCTTTTACCAGTTTTAATCTAATTCTTTAATCTAAAGTAAAATCATGATCAATGGGAAAAACAGCAAATTGCAAAGAGTATATTTCATAAGTAATCTTACTTCTCCAAAGCAATTTCTTGGACGCACAGCAACTTGAAAGCTCTCATAAAAATGTTTTACCTTTGGTTCTGAGAGTAAGTTTGAATTCTTCAGTTTGATTGCTTTGTGGTTTTCTGGATGATCCGTGGAGAGTTCACACTGAAGTGAACCGCACCAGAGTTCCTTAGCAAGTATACTGAGACCCAGGTGAGTTTTACACCTGCTAAAAGAAGTAGAGGAAGCAAACTCTGATGTGGGATGTGAATTGTTGGTACTTCCTTGGAGGAAGAAACCCTCAGTCTCCAGCAGATCCAAACTCATCAAATGAGTCCTTCAGAAATCAGGACAGGAAAAGATCACCAAATGTAATGCAAGCACCAACTGTCCATCCTGACCATATCCCAACCTCCAATACAAGAAGAAAGAGAGTAGAACATACAGTGTCTTAAATGAAGACATCCACTTGAAGATCCCATGAAAAGTCTCTTTGGTGGCGTTATGGTGGAAACCAGGGAGTTTTGTAATGGTAGATCAAAGCTCTCGTACAGAATCCAGATGAAATATCTTGAAAACATTCCTAAATTGGAAGATTTGTCTACTGTGATGTTCTTTTCAGAGCACCAGGACAAACATACACCAGATGGATTACTCAAAGACATCTAAGAAAACACCCAACATCTAAAGGAGACATCAAACTAGTATTTTGTGGTGTGTTAAAGGGTGAAAGTATTCAAATGTTTCAGGAAGAGCAGAGCTTGTCTTGATTTATTCCTACTATGATGGAAAAAGCCAGACTTTTCTGCTGTGAGACCTGAGTGAATCTTCAGATCTTCCTCTTTGTAAAAAATGCTCACACATTTTGAAACTGAGCCATGAACCAGAGGGGAAAAGATTTGCCCAACGTTGCATTATTATCAAGCAGGATAAAAACGAGTGCAAAAGGAAGTAGCTGCAGTATTCCTAAACTTACCTAATTCTTCCGATCAGACTAGGGCTATTTGTCTGTGTCAGGTTTTATCCAACGCTCCTAAACACTCTGCCCGGCTCCCCAACTTTGCTGTCTCCCATCCTTGAGAGCCAAATCTATCAAGCTTCTTCATGCAGAAAAGCGCAGAAACAAAAAGACAATGAAGTGAAATGAGGGAGAGCAGGATTGATGGCATTAGGATCTTTTGAGAAAGTTTGCAGGAATCTCTGGGCTGCAGTCTTTATTTATGAGCTGTGAAAAAAACACTCTGTTGAATATGCAGATAACAGATATGCAGATATCTTCTTCCGGCACTCACCAAGAGCGGACGCTTTTCTCTGAGCTCCCTTATCTATCTCCCTACCAAGGCTCTTTGTCTCGTCTCCCCAGTCTTTCCTGTACCCTCATGTGTCTTTTTTCGGGCGATAAAGCGCCGTCGAGAACGGCTGCTGCCCGCCACCTAATTTCCCCCAGGGTGTGTCCCAAAGGGATTAATGTGATGAAGGCGCGGAGGCGTTTGGATCCATTTGCAAGCAGGTTAGGTTTTATTAAACATCCACAGCAGGAAAGGGCAAAATACAGAGACGTAGTCAGAGCCAGGCAGAGGTCAAACAGGAGCAGGGGATAATCCGAGAAGAGAGAGAGAGTGGTCAGAGTCCAGGCGAGGGTCAGGGGCAGGCGGCAGGCAATCAGAGGGTCAGAGACAGAAGATAAGGTCCAGGTATAAACGCTCGATACTGCAGGCAGGGTGGCACAAACAAATACTTCGCGAAGAAGAGGAGTGAGGGGAACAGTTAAATAGGATGAGGCTGATGGAGATAATGGGAAACAGCTGGTGAGAAGCAGTCAATATTCTGGAGAGTGCTCCCTCTGATGATCGGGGGTGAAACTGGGAGTTGGAGTCCTGACAATTAATAAAGCTATGTCTAATTGTCTAATTGTCAAAAACAGAGTCAAGGCACTGCAATCAGGCTTTAGGAAGAACTCTGATGAGTGATTGTCAGTCTTCGTTTTCAGGAGAAGATAAAGGTCCGTTACATGAAGTAGCCAATCTTTCCTCTCAGCATGGTCACAGAGTGAGGCAAAGGCAAACTCCACAAAGAATACCAGAAAAAGTACCAAGTTTGGGTGATTATGGGACTTCTTTACAACAAACAGATGATGTGTTGGGATCATAAAACTCCTGTCCTCAATGGGGTCGATGAAAATCAAATCTGTGCCCATGAACCTGTAGGGCTTTTTATTCTCATGGAAGTGAGGCAGATTGGAAAATCGGAGTGCTTTCTTGGCCGGCTTCAGCTGTGGACGTGGCGGTAATTGAACACTGTTTGATAGACTTGGGTATCTGGAATAAGATCAAGGAGTGCTTGGCAGAGGGAATTCTTTATACTCCAAAGGTGAGAAGGGACATTTCTGGCTTTTGTTGAGGCCTTTGATTTCTCCAAGAAACAACAGCTTGTTGTGAAGTCCACCTTTTAAACTGGTGCAAGTTGAGTTGCACGACATAGAAAGTCGGAGCTCTGGAAGCTCAGGTAGACAAACTGGAATAGCCTTCAAGCTGGAAACTAACATTTACTCTACAAAGATCATTGTGGTTGTGGTAAACAGACAGAAAGAAAATATGACTTTGAAGTCATGATAAATGTAACCGAGCCCCATCACTGTCTTTACTCTGAGTTTCTGACAAAACACAACTCAAACTATCTTGGCTCATTTTCCATTCTTTACTCTAATTAACTTTGATCTTTCTTCTCTAACAGTTTCAGCAGACTGTTATTCTATGTGTGTGCTGACGAAAAGTGTTGGGCAGAGGGATTCTGGGAAATCTCTTTTCACAATGGTTAGCCTGCATGTAAATCAGGGGTCTCAAACTCAAATCAGCCGGGGG
>NC_050535.1:23730098-23730869 GCF_002922805.2 Oryzias melastigma | reverse complement strand
AATGGCCCGCGGGCCGCGAGTTTGAGACCCCTGATGTAAATGAAACATTGCAAAACAGAAATGTGAGTCAGTCTAACGTACTTGTTAGTGATGAGCGCTCTGGCCTCAGACTAGACTAAGCATGAGCACCTTCCATGTCCACCTTTGGGGTCTTTTTTGCAGGAGACTGTGGTGGAATGAAGAAGATCAGGAATGTTTTAAGAGGAAAATGTTTACTAAGACAAAGTAGAGTACAAGACTACACCAGGTGGAGGTGGTAAAGGTCAAATAAAGGTCATATGAGGACTTGAATGACAGGTTGGGCACAAAGGAAAGAAAGATCTGTACAGGTGAGACAGAGAAACAGACAGAAGGATGAACATCAGGTTAGTGATGAAGGACAGAGCTGGAAATGTGCTGACAGGTTCCACAAGTGTGAAGGAAAGATGGAAGGAGAACTTTGAAGAACTGATGAATGAGAACATGCTGGAGAATACAGAGCAGAAAAGGTGGATGTTGTAGAGCAGGCAGTAGTAAAAATCAGTTAGAGGGGAAGAGAGGAAGATACTGAAGAGGATGAAGAGGTAAAAGCTGGTCCTGAGAATATTCCTGTGGAGGGATAGAGAAGTTTAGGAGAGGGGGCTGTAGAGTTTCTGAGACCGAGACGCCCCGTCTGTCCCAGCCGTCCTGTAACGGCGCCTGCTGCCTGCTCTGCGCTTCCCCCCACCCCTCGGTCCAGGGAGGGCACGCTGAGGCAGCAGGCTTGTCCGGAAGCACGCTCTTCTCCTGCCC
>NC_050535.1:23704205-23730061 GCF_002922805.2 Oryzias melastigma | reverse complement strand
CCGGTACTGTTTAATAAGGTCCTGGGGAGAGAGAGGATGATGAGGAATGGAGGAGAACTGTTCTGGTTTCATTTTGAAAAAGAAGGGAGACACTCAGAGAAATGACAGAGGAATAAAACTGATGAGTCTCAATGAAGTTATGGGAAATACAAGAGGAAGTTAGACTGAAGTCAGGCGTGAACATTTGTGAACAACAGTTTCCTCTTCAATTACAGCACAGGCTGTGAGGTGAGGCAGGACTGAGCTCTGCCTCATGTGAGATTGCGCAATCCCATGCAATCTCAACTGTGCTTTTGACGTTTGCTAACTCAGTGTAGCACACCAAAGTAATGCTCACTTTGAAACACATTCGAGAGCTCCAGGAGAAAACCAAAGCTTTGGTTGACTGTCAACACTTCTAAACAGATGTAAAACGGGAAAGCTGAGTTCAAACCATTGAAGAAATGCTTCATTCTGCTAAAACAAAAGAATGAGCAGAGGAACTGAGAAGTACCCACACTTTTATCCTCAGTGTTTCATTAAACAGCAGCATTAATGGGAAATGAGAAGAAATCAATTTCCAGAACGAGAATAAATCTTTAACGACCCAGGACATGGAATTGGCTGCTATAATTCCCATTAAAATGCATAGATTTGTATCTTTAATTGAGGCTGGGAGTGACAGGAACAGACTCAAACAAGGAACTGTCTGTGGGTGGGAAGAATTCATACAACGTGTGAGTTAGAGTTAGCTGAGTTCATCATGAATCTTTAACGTTTCTAATGAGTTGACACTAAGTTTAATTTAAAATCGTTGGTTAGACTCAGAACCCCCTCTGTGTGACAGAAACTACATTCAGTGGACGAGTTGGACTGTTCAGCTGCTGCCGAGTCAGCCTGCAAACACAGACAAATGAGCTACATCAGGAGGATTGAGAAAGAGCAACACACCCAAAGCTAAACAATAAGATAAAGACAGTCCAGTGGCGTCAAAAGCAAAAAGACAATGAAGGTGTTTTTGGGTTGTCCAAGTCTGTGGAGGGAGGAGGGGCTGCACCTTAACTGTAGCACAGGTGTAACTTGCAGTTCCCTTCAGACTCGTACAGCCAGCTTGAGGGACAACAGGAAAATGAAACATACCTTTGTTGTGAATGTGGTAAATTTATCATGGAGTATTTAGAAAGATAAGTTACAAACACTTCTTATGTATGGGTGATGCTGCCCTGTGGCGCCCTTACATCACTCTAGCTGCTAGTAAGGTGTAAGGACTGGCCCGTACTGACATGAGTTACCTTTAGAAATTAGATTTGTTTTTGAACTTTTGACTGTTTACTCACTTGACCCCCGAAGAAAATTGTTTTGGTCTTTTTATCCTGTGCAGAACTTGACTAACAGTAGGTGTGACTTAAACATGTTTCACCATATGAATGCAACCTCAAATGGTTAAAGCAGGGGTGCCCAAACTTCCGCTCAAAATCTAAAGGGATCGTGGTCTGCAAGTCGTATAAAAACAGAAAACTGGGATCCTAATGAGAGACGTGGAGCTGGTCTTTAGACTTCATCCGTTTGCTGTCGTCACTCCATCTTGACTAGCTGAAAAAGTCTTTGAAACATTTTCTAAGAGGATAGTGAAGTGTTGGATGAGTATATACCATTTAAAAATAAATAAATAAACGGAAAACAAAATAATACCTTACAAGGA
The DNA here is from genome assembly GCF_002922805.2 of Oryzias melastigma. Classification (NCBI taxonomy): domain Eukaryota; kingdom Metazoa; phylum Chordata; class Actinopteri; order Beloniformes; family Adrianichthyidae; genus Oryzias; species Oryzias melastigma. Next base: position 23,728,380 of record NC_050535.1, on the reverse strand, counting down.
TGAACAGAAAACAAGACTTTTAAATTGATTGTGAGATGTTACCAGCAGAAAACAGCTGTGGACATAACCTGATAACAGAGCGTTAACCAAGACAACCGAATTATCTACACTTACACAGGATAAAATGTAAAAAAGTGGACTGCAAGTTGTATCTGGAATATGAAATAATACATCTTTATATTGCAGTGATACGTTTAGAACTAAGCTTATTAGCTATGCTGATCCAAACAATGAGATATATCACTAGAGGTGACATGCTAGCTTGTTGCAGCCGCATATTTGGCCGCCATATTGGAATGGTATAGATGTCTGTTTACTGCTGTGTTACAATTGTACAAACACATCTGGAAAAACTAGAATGTGACTTTTCACTAGTAAGTTATTGCTGTCAGCTGATAAAGGAGAACTTCCAGAAAACGTTTTAACAAGATCTGAGTGAGTTTACTCTCAATAATGAACAATGACAGCTTTAGACTTCTCACTATTTCCATGTTTTCCAGCAGAACCATCGATCTTTATGTTTATGGAGGATGATGGTGGTATTTGTTTGTGTGTTAGTGTAACCGGATCGATTCTGCGTTGTGTTTATTGGAACGAAAGACGTGGAAGTACAGCAGCACCCTCGGAGATCACCTCCATTTATTGCGGATCTGACAATTTTCCAGAAAGGAAAGACACAGAAATCACAGTGTTAGCTGCCCGTTTTAGCTCCTCTCCCACCGAACAGTAAAACAGGAAGGGCCCCCAACGGGCGACAAAACTCTAACACATACCTGACAATTTTCCAGAAAGGAAAGACACAGAAATCGCGTGTTAGCTGCCCGTTTTAGCTCCTAGATGAGAGTGACAGGTAGAGGGAGATCAGCTAATTCTTACATCAAAATAAAATAAAATAAACGTTTTTGGATTTTTTCAGTAACAGAATTATGGGCATAACTAAAATTAAATGAGGATTCATGTTGTAAACGTTACAGGACACCCACCTCTCCCACCGAACAGTAAAACAGGAAGGGGAGAGGGAAAGCGAGCGCCCAACATATAAAGAAGAAACCACAGAAGAAGAACAAACTAAGGAGGGGTTACCCAACAGTGAATTCAGGGGGAGAAATAAACTTAGAGACAGTCAATATTTTGTGTAATTAAAAAAAAAAGATCTAATCTCGTTACATTAGACCTCAGATCAGACCAGACGACCTGCTGGTAATCAGATTACTAAGTGGAGATAAATAAACTAATCAGGATTTCCTCAGTAGTGAAGATGGAAGAGTCCATCAGCGCTGAATCCCCGTCTGGTGGGCGGAGCGGGACATGTTGTTTGACCCGTAAAACACTATTACCAGGACCTGGGAGTTATTTTTCTGATGATCAGAGTTTTTCCTTCTTAAAGTTGGACCAAAATTATGCATTTTATGGTCATTTTTGCTGTCTGCTAAGACAAGTCTCATTGTTTTCATACCGGTCCAATATGGCATCACTCTTTACGTATCTTGGACAATAGTAAAAATCCTGCATGTCCATCTGTAGTGATTAATCTCATCGGATCCAAGGACATCAGAGGGTTAAATGTCATTATTTTTACTGATATGATTGTACAGAGAATTTTTACTGCAGACGAGGCTCTTTAGGTGACATTTTGCAGCTACAATTTTCAGAAAATGATGTGGGATCGCTCAGAGAAATCTGACTGAAGTAAGACTGAGTCTTGCACATGCAGTTCCATGCAGACGGCCTTCTGCAGCCTCTGATTGTGTTCCTGTTTCTCTGCATGCATCATTGCTTCACTCCATTCCTGATGCTTTCCAAGGATGAAAAATACTTTCTCATATTGAACTTTCACACCTTATTGTCCTGGTTTGATCTCATTCTAATGCTGCTGCCTATCCTACACCCCAACTGAGTGAAGATAATTAGATAAAGAGGTACTAATGAGGGGATCATGGAGACTGTGGCTTTGCTAATTAATTCCCATTTCCACCAACATTCAGCCACGAATCTGTTACTGCTGCTGCCAGCTGATGCACAGTGGAGATGTGCTGGTTTGGAGCTGCAGAGAGGAGGCTGCAGACCCCAGGAGCAGCTCATTCATCTTTGATAAGATGTTTCCATGCTGGTTTCTGCTCGGGGCATTAGAGCCCGGGGGATCAATGAGAGCTGCCTGGGAAGAGTCCATCCATCATACCGCCAGCCTTCTCCAACGGAGACGGAGACGGCTTCTGGAAGCTCCCCTAACCCATCACCACAATGTGATTAGGCTGTAAATCAGACTTTTCCTCACTAAACTGACCCTGAAGACATTCCTGCAGGACCACGACAACAAGGACACGACTGTGATGGCAGATCACCAGGATCCACATCAGAGGACCACTTCATTTTTTCATTTTCAACTGTTTGGGTGAAAAAAAAAAAATCAGTATTGGCATTAAGCTATTTCAATCAGTTGGCAATGTTAAATTGTTTATACTATAGAAATGATTTTAACGGATGGGTAGAAATTGACATATCATATCCCTTAAAAAAACATTTTTTTCATTACACAAAATGCATCTCTGCCCCATCCTGTTTTCTTTTCCCTCAAAATGAACCATTATCCATCCGGTAATTCTCCAAACCCACCGAATCGGTTTCATGGAGTTGCTGGAGCCTATCTTTGCCATTGTTGGGCAACAGAAGGGTACGGAAGGGTGTTGAACCTTCATTCACCTCTAGGGAGAGCTTAGAAAGATCACTTAAGGACCCACTCCTGTTATCTGTTTGATTATGCCATTTTTAGACAACATTTTTAAAAAGTACAGTTGTTTTCTAAGACTGTTTTTGCAAAGTGGTAGGAAATCAGAAATTCACCTCTGAGTTGTGCAGAATGAACCTCCCTCGTTTCCCATCATCCTTTTGTTTAAGCTCTCTCTCGCCAGCTCACAGTCCCTCCATGAACTAACATTAACGGTGCAGCATAAACGGTGAGCAGCCGTACATATTTGATCCAGATTCCACCTCAGACGAGAAAAACAAAGACGTTCATGGATCTTTTTGTCTGTAATTGGATGATCAGAATGGAACAGAGGTCTCTCTGTCTTAATTTCCATTCGATCCAACAACAGATGTATACAAAAGGGGTGTGTGGTGTCCTAACCATTGTTTGAAAAGCATGCCTGGATGTTCCCCGCCTATCCACTAGAGGGCGCTTGTGTGTTGTAAAAGAGAGAGAAAGTCAGTTCTGAAACGGTAGAAAGAGTTCCGCGTTGTTGATCCGTGTGTGTGATAATAAAGCAAACTAAAGAGCAAGAAACGTCTGTCGTTTTTCCCTAGAGGAGCGTTCCTTTTATTTTTGGTCTGGATACAACAGGGTGTATGCAAACATGCACCTCGTGTGTCAGAAGACTCATATTAACAGTAAAATCTTTCCAATACAAGAGGCGTTCAGCTCGGATCTGTCTGCTCAGCTGTGGAAAGAACAAGTTAAAAAACAATGCAAAATGGGTTTTGGTTCTTATGGGGTAACTTACTATTTTTACCACTAGGGGGCAGTGTTGTTTATTAAATCTGTGAGTGCGGAAAGCAAATCGAGAAAATAAGTAAGATGATGCTCCTATACAGTTCCTGTTACTGCTGGTGTGTCCCTCCTGCTCTTTTCTAAACATAAACTCTTTGGACGTTCTGTCATTATCAGGAAGTAGAGAGAGAAAAAAGCTTTATCTCGGTTTGCTATGATACTTTGGTAGTCAAAGGCGCAGGTGCTGGATTGTGTGTAACTCATGCATTCAGATCAGATGTGATCCTAGTGTGATCTGATGTGGCTCTGTGGAGCACATCCGCCTTGTTGACATGCCTCTGAAACGAGCACATTCCTCGTCGCTTGTTCTGTTTTTAATCACAATGATTTACTGTTGAACTTTCCACACAAACTGGAGCAGCTCCTTCAACAGTTTCTCAGAGGAATCCTGCACATTCTGTAAATCTACGAGTTCTTCTCCTTAGACGACTGTCATTATTGTTACTGCTGCCTGTTCAGCTTCTTATTACTGTAGTTATCTCACTGTTACTCATCTGGTTAGCTGGAGGTTCCACTAGAACATCAGGAGCTCTTAGAGCAGAAATTTAAGAAGTGTTGGCTCCACCATGTGGCCACTCTGGGAACTGTAACTTGCCCTTTCTTCCACATTTGTCTCAAAAAGCAGCTGCTCTTTTCTTTATAGTAACAGTGCTTGATAACCAAGGTTAGATGAAGGGAGTAACATTTGTAAAGAAGTGACCCACACAGACACACATTAACATAAAATCAACAAACTGTGTTGAAGTTCATTTATTTGCCAGTCTTCTTCTTCACTTTCGGCTTATCCCTTTCGGGGTTCGCACAGCAAAACAGCACCCACTGTTTGAGCAAATATTTTCCAGTGATAAAATCCAACCATCGCTAGGTTTTAGCGTCATGTCTAACTTATTGAGAGTTTCTAAAGAATAAACTTTGTTCAAGATTTATGTGCAGGTTTGTCTTGTACAAATAAAGTGGTTTTGATCAGCAGCTCGCCACATCCTCTGAAGAACTCAGTCCAGTCCTGGGCTCACGATGGAGATCCAGGGTCCTTCTGTTTCTTCTTATTTGAAGGTCTAAAACAGACATCAGCACAGAACGACCCTCAAAAGGCCTCTCAAGGAAAAGTCAAAGATCTCTTTGTAGGAATACAAGATTGATGGGGAAGAATTGTTGAAAATCCAAGGGTTCAGTATGCCTTTTCCCTGTACCTAAAACAGAGTCATGTATACCTTATGAACAGTCTTCACACGAGATACCAATATGTAGAAAAGCTCCAAATAAAAACCCAACCATGTACTGCTTATTAAAAGTAATTTAATCATATTATGGTAATTAAGTTAAAACACGTATTCACATTAACATTTTTCTAGCTCTCAAACACAATTAAAGATCCAGAACATTAAAAACAGCAGATGAAGGACAGTGGGGGGAGTGCAGTTCACACACAAATGAAGCATCAATCCTCGGTGGGTGCGGCGCTGTGGTGCAGTGGGCAGACATGCTGCAGACGAAGCACAAAGGTGGAGATTCACCTGAACTCTGTCAACAGATTCATCCAAATCAGCGGATGTGATCATTGGCATCACAAAAGGCTTACATCTGTATGATTCTTTTTACTTCATCGCCACAAGTGATCGGAAATTTCTTGTTAACATCAACTCAAGCGATTCTTTCTTTTCCTGCAGGATTTGGCGGGACAGAGCCAGTGCTCAAACGTGGTGAAGGTTAAAGTGAACCCAGCCTCCATTCTCTCAAAAGGCTTCCTGAAGCCGTCTGACTCGTCACCAGTGGAAAGAATGTGCACAATGCCAGAAACCAACAGAACCTGTTGCTCCAGATCCACAGATAGACACACTTTGTGTCGATGCTTCAGGTATGGGGAAAGACATTCTGTTGGTCTGGAACTGCATTCAGTTTCTACATAAGAGCAGGAATGCTGGCATGAACTGCTGCTTTAACCAGTCTCTGTGCGTCAGATTCAGCATGAATCCTTCTATCCTTCATCTCAAATTTCCCGGAGGGTCTGAAATGAACCTGCTATAGATTCAGTGTAATTAGGCCTACAGATAACTTCATTTCTAATAACGGCTAGCATCATCATAGGAGTTCATGTCCATTTCAAAATAATCCTCCAGTTTCCACTGCAGGGTCTCAAACGTAGGCCGGTCCTGGTCGTTCTCCTTCCAGCAATCCACCATGATGTCATACAGTATCTTGGGGCAGTTGGGGGGGCAGGGCATCCTGTAGCCCGTAGGGATTTTCTGAATCACCTGAACGTTGGACATTCCTAGAAGAAAAATGGAAGGACAGAAGGAGTAAACAACAGGAATCCCAGCCCTGCTCCTCAGTGCAGATGTGTTTCAGATGATGGAACTTCATCCCCAGGCTGAGCAGAGGCCTGACAGTGACGCTTATTTACCCTTTAACACTGAAGATGTGGCAGGCTGCATCAAAATAACACTCTTTGACGTACTGTAAACCTTCAACCGTTCACGTGATCAACGTGAACCAGCTGATGCTGGCGTGGAGAGTAGCAGCATTTTATATTAGCCTAAAGGCTTTCACACCAAACATGATTAGTGCGACAAATTTCCCGGTACAGGGGCTGTGTCTGTATGACAGCCGCTTCCACAGTGTTTCTGTGTCTCTGTGGCTGAGCTTGAAGGCTCTCTGTCTCGTATTAACCCGAGGGGGCAAAATAAAATGAGGAAACCTTCATTTTTTTTATGTCTCGATGAGCCAGCAGCCTCTGCCCCCCACAGCGTCTCTGTCTGCCAGCATATCGAGTGAGGGAGCTCCACCGCGGGAGAGAAAGCCGGAGATCTGTCCAGAGTTTATCCTGCCTTCACCTCAAAGTACCCAGAAAGCTCTGCATCCTGCGGCTCCAGCAGGTTAATAAAAAAGAAGCCCGCTTTGGACTAGTATTCTACCCGCTGATCGAGTTACTGAAAAACATCATGTGCATCAAGCTGAGTTCCTGATTGGTAGATGCGACACGGCGACCTGTCAAACTTCAGATATTTAAAGTTTGGCTGCGCCGCCTGATTGGCAAGTCGTTGCTCAAATCGAGCTGCTGTCAGACCTTCATGCCGCGGGACTTGAGATCGCCTCATGTCACGTCTGTTCTCTTAACTTGTCATTGAAACTGGCCACCACTGCCTCAAGAAGTGCGTTCGGTGTGAATGCACCTTAACAGAAACTACACCAACAGATGAGACGACTGTGCCGTCATTTGAACGCGTTCTTACCTGGATAAGGCATGTGCCCAAACGTCATGATCTCATACAGCAAAATGCCAAAGGACCAGACATCAGACTTGATGGTGAATCGGTTCTCATGCATGGCCTCTGGTGCGGTCCACTTTATGGGAAACTTGGTTCCCTCCCTGGCCTCATACACGTTTTCACTTTCTTTCTGAAAAACACACCAGGGAAACGAATAAGCCAGGATGCAGTAAAGACATGAATCAGCACTGAAAGGCTGCTGAGGTCTGGAAAAACCCACATCTGGGTTCAGACTCGTGCAGGGCTCTGATGGTTCTGTAGAAACTCACACCTGGGTTTTTACAGAACCATCAGAGCCCTATACCCCTTCCACTCAGAATCTGGTTTCCTGCAGGGGGAACCCACCATGAAGACCCTAGCAAGGCCAAAGTCTGCCACCTTGCAGACGTTGTTCTCCCCCACCAGAACGTTCCTGGCTGCCAGGTCTCTGTGGATGTAGTTCTGCAGCTCCAGATACGCCATGCCGGACGCCACCTGAGCGGCCATCTCGATTTGGTCCGAGATGCCCAAAGTGACACCTTTATCATCTACAGAGAAAAAAGAAAACAAGACACATTAGAAAAGAGCTATTGATGCAGTTCTGTAAAGACTAGGGTTGGGCACCGAAGTTCGGTTCCAAGTAGGAACCGTTATGATTTGCGCGGTTCTACCGAAACCGAAAGATGCGGCTGCAAACGGTGCCGGATTTCGGTTCCAAAGTTCATTGAAGTTTCATTTGTCTGTGGACATGTCAATCACTTGTACTCCCTTCTGATTTTTTACGATTCAGCCTATCTATTTACTTTCTTGTGTTCGTGGGCGGGCTCATATAAAACTGCCGAGATGGTCGGCTTCCGCAACGTCGGTGGGCGGGACTTTCGCTGTGAATAGTGGAGTTTCCGCAATTTTTAAACAACGCTGGAGCCCCATCCCAAAATGAAACAATGAATCGTTTCCTCCTTGTTGGGCTGCTAATAGCAGAAAGCTCGGCTCGGCTCCGCCCACCACCACAGCGGGTCGTCATCATCTGCTGCGCTTTGCAGCCGTGTGATTGACATTTATCTTCCGCCTTATTTTATTGAAATAAAATATTGCTTTTGCCCAAAAACAACTGCAAATGAATGCCACATTCCTGATTTAATTTAATAAAACGTCAGGCTAAAATTTCAAGGACGTTTAAGTTTATTTAAGACGGAGTTTTATATTAGTGTAGCGGACTGAGTTCTGCTGGGTAACTGTATGGGTGCATTCTGGATTCCAGGGTTCAGTGAATGCACCGTAGGAGACGCTGATTGGCCCTTGTTCTGTCACTCAGCCTGTTGTCGGGGGGTTTGGACTGGTATGGCGCAGCTATTGGCTGAATAGGAAAAAGAGGGTGGGCTGTGCAGGCGCGAGGGAATGAGAATGTTTTGGGGGAAGCGCTCTCCCCTGTTGGTTCGGTTCTGAAGTTGCTGCAAGTTGTACGGCGTTGGTTACGGCCGACAGTAACCAGAATAAAGAGCATTAAAAAGCTTTGGAGTTTCGGTGCATCAGTCTGGAGGGACGCTACATTATGCTTTATATTACGTGCGCACAGCTGCACGACAGGAGGGAGTCTGCGCTTGTTTGAAGCCGTTCTGCTTTGGGTTTAGGAAGATAAAGGCATTATTTTTTATTACTGAAGTACCGCAATAAGCACCGAAAGGGAACCGAAACCGAAACAAAAGAACCGCGGTAGAACCGGAACCGCATCAGAACCCATTGGTGCCCAACCCTAGTAAAGACTGGACCACGGCGTGTCAGCAGGGATGAACCTCCTGACATCAGACAGCGTGGTGCCAGAACCACAACGTGTTCCTGGAGATTTGGTCAGCAGTTTTAAAGCCAACTACTGCTTCCAACCAGAGCCCCTCACCCCCTCGAGCATGCGATGTAGATTGGTTGATAGCAGAAAAAAACATTTCTTTTGTAGGTTAACCAGTCAGTGACGGCTTCAGGCCGCCCAGAAACCCAGAAAACGAATGACTCAGAGCGGTGAGGCTATAAATAGGAGCTCTGAGCCGCACGCAGAAATGGAGATGAAGCAACAAGTATTTACAGTCATTATTAGTGTCATGCATTAGAATTAAGGAAATTAAACTGAAAAATAACTTCTGGAGAATAAACTCTTGGGTTTTAAAATGAAATGAATAAATTAAAGAGACTACAAAACAATCAAAAATCCATCATAAAAGGGAGACCTCAACAAATGGTGTTTTTAACTTGTTCTTGTAGCATTTTTCCTGATCATGGAGGGCATATTTAAATAAAATTAAGATTAGAACTGCATTTATGAGTATTTATTTAAAAGTGTTGTGGATGAGGAGCAGACACTACAATGTTGTTGGAAAAAAAAAGAGCATAATTATGACCCATCAGTAAGACTTGAGGGCCACAAGCTCCTCCTTCCTCCAGTCAGGAGTGCAAGAGGAGAGAGAGTTTCTGGGAAGGAGGTGTGAGGAGCTGTAAGCTGGTGGGAAAGCATGGAAACCAATGGATGACGGGAAGTGGGGGCGGGCTTACTCCTTGCCAACAGTCCCATCCACAACTGTGAGGTGAATTTGTAATGAACTCCTGCCGCTCTGCAGAAACTATGTTCGAGAAAACGACAAGTTTATTTATTTTGACTAAACAACATCATCATAATTAAAAGATCTCTGGGAATTATCTGACAATAAGAGAGTGTGACTATTAAAGGATTTAGTGGTAACATTGTAAGCTGTTCATTTGTGCAGTCTTGTATGTTTTCAGCTCAGACTGTATACACTTATATTGATTTTAAGGAAAACAAAACTTTTCTTTACAGTCGCATATGAATAAAATGAGAGTAAACTATGCTTGAAATCAAGATTTTCACTGACCTAAAGTCAGATTTGAATGAGAAGGAACCATTTACATTTTTTTTACTCCTGAAATGTTTTCATATTTTATTTTCATTCATAACATTGTCAAACAGATCTCGTCTGTCAGATAATCTGTAACCATATGAAGCTCCACCCCCTTTGCTGCAAAAATAAACCTCACTCATTGCTTAAGAATGTACAGGGCTGCAGAAAGCACGGCACACTGAGTGATGTCACATGACTAACGTCTGTCAGAGCTGGTGACACGTGGGCGTGTGCTGCATACACTACAGCTCAGAGAAGTGAGCTGCTGTGATTCTGGGTCGCTCTGGATCAGGAAAGGCTTCTTAACACCGACACAAGATTACCAAGACAGCCAAACGTGGAACAACCTCAGCCAACAGGCAGATGTTCTGGAGGTCCGGAGCACAATCATGAAGAGCAACAGGAAGTGTCACTATAGAATCCATGTCCTCAATAAAACCTCAATACTGGTGGTTTGTATTGCTGGAGGAATGACTGTTAACCACAAACAGGAGAAACTTGAACATGATAAAGATGATTCTGAACTGATCAGCCTTTAAGGCCACACATTTTTACAGTCACATTAATCCTCATCATTGTTTTTTATGACTATGACTTACAGCTAAAGGAAACCAAAGACTCTATATGTCTTAAATTTTCATAATTGAAGGCAGATTAAAGACATAAGTGTGAACTCGTCTCTGGAGCATGGAGATGACCGCTCTGCCTCTGATGAGACATGAAGGAGATGCCTTTAGAAACCTTTAGCTTCTTTAGTTTTGTTGACTTTGATGCAGCATGTCTTCTAAACCTGTTTTGCTGACTGACTCCATGACGTTACACTGATTCTGTCTCTATGCTCAGAGAGCTTCATTACAGAAGAAAAAAACCTAACTTTTCAAAGCAGCAGTTGAGTTTTGTTAAGCCTATCTTAGCCTTTGACCTGCTGGTTCTGAGCATGACTGAACTCAGGGGATGTGACGGGTAAAACTGTGTCCTGGATCCATATGAGTCTTTGACTTCCTGAACTTAAATCCTTGTAAATCAAAACCAAAACTGTCAATATTTCAAAACCATTTAAGCTGCAATGTGTTTTTTAATTGTGCACTCAAATGTTTTCCCTCCTTTAAAGTCCTCATAATCATTTTGGAAACGGAACTCTGTGGACATCCACCTTCATCTTCCAAGGATCTTTTGGGTCTGTGGAGATGTTTTACAAGAATTATCTGATCTAAATTGTCCCTTGGCGTGTGGTTGTGTGGTCCTGCAATAGCACAACAGTGTCTGGGATAGGCTCCAGCAACCCTGACCCCATAAAGCACGTGTCAAAGTCAAGGCCCAGGGGCCAGATCTGGCCCGCGGGGTAATTATATCCGGCCCTCAGATCATTTTATATTATCATCATCATCATCATCATCATCATCATCATCATCATCAATGGCCTGATATTATCTTGTTTTATTGTGACCGGATTTCTTTTATGGAGAGCAAAACTTTTCAGATATCTAAAAGTAAAAATGTGTTTTTATAAAAATGACACAAGTTAAGAAATTTGAAGTTCTTTTTCTTTTAACATTTACTTTATTTCTAACTTGTATAATTTTGACAGAAGTTATTATAGAGTGCAAAATGTTCAAAGTTATTTAAGATTTGATTTGTTCTAGAAAAATGTTCCTGTCTGTTTTTATTCAATGTTTGTTACATTTTTAAAGTTTAAAAGTTTTAATAATTTCAGGTTTTGTATTTAATAAACATTTACCCTGTTCGGCCCGCGACCTACCGTGTGATTTGGATTTTGGCCTGTGTGTTATTGAGTTTTACACCCCTGCCATAAAGAAAGTAAATATAAAAAACTGTTTTATGGAATTAAAAGGCCAAAAAAAACGTTTTTTTTTGTTTTTGTTTTTTTTTGTTTTTTGCATTTGGCCAAGTTATGAGGATCAAAATGACTCATATTTTTAATTGTTAAAACAAGATTTCTGGAGAAACTCTTTCACCCCACTGGAACATGTTTGTGACCTTCAGGTGCAGGAACTACTTTTTATCTATATCAAATGCATCACATCTTGCTTGAAATTTTCACCTTTATTGATTTTAGAATGAAACCTGAATCTTTTCTCTTTTTTAACCAGCTTGTTTTCTTCTTTCAGCATCTAGTCTGAGCAGCATCCCATAATGCATGCTGAAGCGCAGCTCTAGAGCCCGATCCCTCCAACGAGAGCTCAGAAGAAGGTATTCTTACTCTGCAGATAGTCCAGCAGGCTGCCGTGCTTCATCAGCTCCGTGATGATGTAGATGGGCTCCTGCAACGTGCAGACGGCGTACAGTTGGATGAGCTTCGGGTGCCGTAGCTTCTTCATGATCTGAGCCTCCCTCAGGAAGTCCTCTGGATCCATCGAGCCTGAGAGTTGGGAGCAGGTCTTTAAAACAGGTCATGGATGTGAAGTGTGCTTGAAGGGTGAATGTATTCTCAGCTTCTTCGTGGAGGACAAACTGCTCGAGTTCATGTTCAGAACTTTACCTCTCACAAGCTTTCATCACTAAAACAATTTAAAGTCTAAAAAAGTGAAAAGTTCTAACCGAAAACCGAAGACCCAATCTCAGCACTCCTGTTGAAGTATTCACCAGACATTGGTCTACTCTCTTCTTTGTGTAATATCCGTTGTTTTCTTGGTGACTTTGTTTCTGACTTTTTCTTTTATTAGTCTAAAGAACTTGCTTGGTTTCTAAACAAAAACCATAAACAGTGAGTGTACTTCAAATGTTTTACATTAAAGTGATAAGAACAAAAGTTCCTTATTGCCATCATGTGATAACATCTGACCAAACTCCATGAAAAGTGAACAAAGTTCAGTTGGATTTGAACTTCCTGCTTTCTCGAAAAAAATCTGTTCTTCCTTTCCAGCCACCTCCTTTATGACTTTAGCAGCTCAAACATCTAGAATGATCAAATCTGCTGCTGAGGGCCACTCTGAAAAACGAACAGTTTAACAAAGTGATGATGCTGTGTACCGGGTTTGAGGGTCTTCACAGCCACAGGCGTGGTGTTGTTCCACAGGCCCTCGAACACTTCTCCAAACTGGCCGGCTCCCAGCCGCTTCAGCATTTTGATGGAGCTGCGATCGATCTCCCAGATGTCCACTGTGTTGTAGGACAGCCCAAAGGTCTGCGGGGCCTCCATCTGCAGGGACAGGAGCCGGTCTGGATGAGACGAACCCTTTCAGCTGGGGGCAGGAAAACTCAAATAAACCTTACCTTTTTGCATGGCTGGCCCAAACGCACGCACAGCCCGTCAGGCTGCTTGGAGTAGAACTCCACCAACTCTTTCAAATTGGGAAAGGATTTGTTCTTGGACACATAGAAGTCGCCGTTAGTGGCTTTTCTCAGCTTGTAATGTTTCACCTTCCCACTGTCCAACACTGAAAAAGAAGGATCAGTCTTTTAGAGTAAATAAAATGAATGACTTAAACTTTGTTAGATTTGGGATCTCTTAACCCATAAGAAGTCTTGGTGACATCAGTGCAACAGAAAAACATCAGAAATGGGTTCCGTGATCCTCTTGGTTTGTGGTGCATTCAACATCATTTTATTTTTAAGGAAAAATAGGTCTGGGTCTTTCTGGGTTAATGCATCAGAATGACTATAAGTTTTGCATGATTCAGAGCAGCCAGTGTCTCCTGGACTCAGTTTGACTGAAACACAGACAGGTTTTAAAAAAATAAAGAAGCTTCAAGATAAAGTTTGTGATCTGCATGGAAACAAATAGGCTTAAAAAGTGAAATCAATTCAAAACCCAATAAAGTAAAAGAAAAGCCCCACCTGCACATTGTAAAGTGTTATTTATGAGACAATAAAACACTTCAAAATGAGCATTTTTTTTCCCAGTCAGCCTTTATGGTCTTAGTGAAGAAAGAAGATCAAAGAACAACAAGCACTAAAGTTAAAACTAATAAATACAGTTCCATTCAGACTGTGATTAAATACATTATTTAGAATGGCTCTTCTCCAAGACTTAACTGATCAAACTTTAGTTTCTGCTTCAACAGATCATTGATGTGGAGAAAATCCTGACTCATAACTCATGTGAATATGAAAACAGCTCCTGTGTCTGCAGATGTTTGCTCGACTGTGAAAAGCAAACACTTGAGGACGAGTCAGAAACTCCTGAAGGTGTGATGAAACGTGTGGAGCAGAACCAAGACCAACCAGATTACAGTCAGGAGAACCAAAATAGAGAGAGTCAAGTCTTTGCTCTGTGACATTTTGGATGGATCACTGAAATAATAGTCACATTCAAATCTGTGACTCATGCTGACGACAGTGGGTGTGAGAGGAAACGGATCGTGAACCGGTCTGAAGACTGAGCCGGCTCGGAAGGAATTCAGCGTGAGGAAAGGACCCGGCCACGCAGCTAAATCAGATTACAGGACGGAGAGATAAAGTTATTGCTCCGCTTTTATGTTGATGTTTGGTCCTAAACTGCCCGTCATTACCCTGCCTGACCTGAACCCTCCAGCTTCCTGAAAAGATAAAACGGCGTGCTGTGATTTACAGCTCTGCAGCTGAAACCAACATAAAGTCAGATCTTTTCCTTTAACGGGAAACTGACCTGCAGGAAAAAGTTGGCCCTCTGTAAATGAAGCTCTTTGACTGACCTGACAGGGACAGATCTCCCTTCTGACTTTCACAGTCTCTGATGAGGAAAGCTCCATGAGAGTTCCCTTCAGCCAGCAGCATCTTCTCAGCATCCAGCCTCTTAGTGTCCGGAAAATACCACCTGCAAGATCCCAAACACGAAATCAGAACTTCAGAGAATCCCTTGTAAAGACTGCTGGAGTCCTTTTCATGGACAGATCAGAGGTGGGTTTTGGGATGCTAAAACTTAGTTTTAAAAAAACACTTTTATTTAAAACCTTTTTTAAAGAAACTCGAAAAACTTCTTCTTGTCATTAGTTCACCTCTGTCACATTTCAGATGACCGTCTGTCAATTAGTCTGTTTGCAAGAAAACCTGAGTGAAAAGCACCAGAGTGAGAACACATCCAACCTTCAGAGCTGTTCAGAAAGAGGGACAGCTGTTTGATCACATCTGGAAGAGAACGTTTACTTCCAGAGAAAAGGATCTCCTTTAAATTCAAACTGGTTAATTTTCTGAAACAAAGTTGTTCACCTTAAATAAAGTAACACATGACAGCAGTTACAGCAATAAAGGTTTCACTGTCTGTAGCCTCAGCCTTTTACAAACCATAAATCGACAACATAAAAGCATCCGGTTTACTGGAAATGTAATTTGTAGCAAGAGGCCAGAAATTAAATTAAAAATGTTTTCATATAAACTCATTACTATGAAATGTTAAAACACATTCTGAAGATAATGCTGTTTTTGATCTTTTTAGCGTGTTCTTGCAGCATTGTTCTGATGATGAAGGACAACTATAAAGAAGATAAAAAGTTGCTTTTCTGAGTATTCATTTCAATCAGGAACAGATGAGAAAAGCTTATAGTTGTGATGCAGCAGCTACAACCGGCAGGCCTCCGCTCTATTCTGATGCATCCACTTTTAGAAAACTACATGCATCAATGTCTTTGACCCAATATGAATTCTCCCCTTCTCCCTTCCCCTTCAATTGAATGGGCATTTTTAGTGCAAGTGTGTCTGGAAATCTTTTTTTTTTTTTTTTAACCTGACCCTCCAAACGGTGGGAAACAAAGTCCTCCATTTTGAGGCTAAGCCACATTGCGCCAAGAAGCACTTTTCTTCACGTTGGTGTGCTCTCAAGCACAGAAGTGTACATTTAAATGTAAGTAATGACTTTTTGTTGCAGCATAATCTTTTGAAAGTCATAAAACCACTGTTGTTTAGCACTAGAAGCCCCACGCTAAAGCTAGCAGACTGGCATTTATTTGTCAACATCATGGAATGAAAGTGATGTCAGAATTATTAGACACTATTTTTCCATAATTCTCCCTTTGGGGGAAAAAGGAAGGGGAACGGAGAAGGGAAGAATTCAGATTGGGCCTTTGTTTTCCTCGTTTGAGCTGCCATCTGTTTCGCTATAGAAATCGCTCACCATTTTTGTTGCACCGCTGATGTTACACTGGAAGTGTGATCTCTGTGAGCTAGCGTGAGATAGTGGGGGCGGGCTTACGATCCCACCCACAACGCAGCGAGGAATTTCTAATGAACTCCTGCTGCTCTGCAGAAACTATGTCCTAGAAAACAACGCAGGTTTTTGGCTTTGGCTAAAAACAGTATCATTGTAATGAAAAGACGACTGAGAACATGGGAAATGGGTCAAAAGATCATGAGAGTGGGACTTCCTATTGCTTTTAAATTGGTGGAAAACTTTTTAAAATCCTCAGATTAAAAAAAAAAAAAAATAACCTGGGGGGCAAACATTTTCTATTTAACCTTTGGATGCTTTTGCTAACTGTTAAAGAAAAAAAAAAGCTGCCGAGTTGAAAAATGTATCCAAATTAAGTAGGATATATGAAGAAATGCTCATGATTGAACGTCTTTGTTTCATTGAGATATTTAGAGCTTATTAAAGAGTTTCCAAATGTTTGCTGCGTCTGTCAGTCTTCAGGAATGCAAAGAGCGCCGGAGCTCTGCAGTCGGGGCGTTTCACACATGAAGTGAGCTTCTCTGAGCAGACCACAGGTCACAGGAAGGAAAGAGTCCCAGCAGGCCAGGTCTCTACCCGCCGCCAGTCTTAAGGCTCCACTTGGACGTGTTAATGATTAGCTGTAACCAGGAAGTGGTTGGTTTCAGGTTAATCATCTCCAAACTGGAACAATCATGAGATTCTCTGCTGGAAGCCTTTGCACTTCAGCTGCAGTTAACTCCATCCATTTGAAGAAAGGTGGAAACAGGTTTTCTGACAGTTTAGGTCTCCAGCTCTTTGTTAGGCAGTACTTGGAGGCTTTTGATGATCTGAGATAAAGTGACTCCGCTTCTTTATTTGCTTTCTAACTTGAGGGTCAGACTGACGATTGGAGGAATGTCCTCCTCCTCGGTGGGTTGGTGGAACCTGTTCCTTCTAAGCTGGTTTTTCCTGCTATGTTTACAAGAACAAACAAACTTCCGGCTGAAGTTTGAGCATTTTTCCATCTTTGTGTCACAAAGTGACAAAACTATCAGGCGGCAGAAGACTTGTCACAGCAGAGTAAGCACTAGAGGGCGCTGCATCTGAGTTCACACTGGACGCTGAAGCGAGCAGAATGGAGGCCGGTTCTATTCAGCGCCCTTGTTAACCTATGGTGTGGTTCACACCAGATGCGGAGCGCTGAGGTCCTTCATGGAAGGCTCGCGCCGTGCAGCGGACTGTTTTGGCGCCTAGATCGCAAGTGATCCGTGTCAATTCTAGCAGGAAGTTACATCAAGATACATGAGAAAATCCACTTTATTTTCAAAATATAACCAATTTTTCATGATAAAACACTGCAATTGACGAATACGATAATGTTTCTTGTATTTCAACAGACTGTAGAGATGAAAATAAACATACAATCACAACAAACACACACCCACACAATACAGACACACACATGGAAAAAAAAGAAAAAAAGACAGACACAGATCAACGTAGAAACATGGGGTAATATCTTTAGGTTATTAATTTACCCATGATGGCAAAAACCAAAAAATGCTCTATAGCAGAAGCTCCTGTTGCAGAAAAACACGCGTCTGGTGGGAATTGCAGGAGAGAGCGTGTACCTAGCGTTAGTATTTGCTACGGACAGGATTGTTTTTCTCTTAAACGGTCATAGTTTTCTTATACACATCAAAAGGTTAGGATTATCGTATTTATTATTTATTTTATTAGCTACGCTGGGCTTGGCAGATTTGTTCTGAAACGCCAGATTTTTCTCCCTAAAGTGCGACTTTTATTCCAGAGCGACTTATATATGGTTTTCTTCTTCTTGATTAGTCATTTTTTGCTCCGAGCTGCTTTACTCCTTCAGAATCTACTGGAATGATCGTGTTAACGGTTGAAAAGTTACCGCATATTAAAGAACAGAAACACTGGAGCTCAGGTGTTAAAGGGTTAATTTAGTTTTAATACCTGAAACTGATTAAGGACTTTAAAAGTTTAATAAACTATCACCTTAATTGTCTTTATTTTAGTTAGTTTAAAGCTAATAATGGTTAAGATGCGTGTTTTACATCCACTTTGCGCATGACCCGATTAGTCAACTAATCTGAAAAAGTAATCGGATTAGTCGACTGATAAAATAATCGTTTGTGGCAGCACTAAAACCCTCTACTGTGAAGTGATGGCCCTCCAGAATGTCCTGAGCTCCTCATTCAGGAAGGCTGTGAGGTTCTCGGCACACACAGACTGGATGTCCTTCTGAGCGCGTCAGCTGCGGTACTCACGGCTCTGCGTTGATGCTCTCCACAGGGGCCACATAGTTGGCGGGGATGTAGCCCTGCTTGGAGGCAGAGATCCCGGTCAGGGCCCTGGCCAGCCACCACTCCCCCGTGCGCTTGTCCAGCGCCTCTAGGGTGTCCCCGCTGTTGAAGCTCAGGTCGTTGGCGGTTCTCGCGGAGTAGTCGTACAGAGCCACATAATACTCCCCGCCGGTCTTCCCCGGCAGGGGGGGCAGGGGTCTTTCCCCGGTAGAGTTGGGGTCCTTGGATGACAGAGCGATGGGGTTCGCTATCACCGTGGCTCCTTTCTCCTCGCGTTTGGACGCGTTTTCAGTCTGACCCGGCCTTTTAAAGCAAGCCAGAAAGTTCTGCCAGCACGCGGCCAGCGGGCTCTTGCGTTCCTCCATGGTTGAAGCGGAGTCAGCAGGTGTGCGCGGCGGTCATCACGGGTGAGGCTGGCGGGAAAAGCATCCTGGTTCCACGGAGGCTCCGCGGCTCCTCGACGCAGAACGAGCTGCCGTGACGAGCTCCCGGACTGAAGGCGGGCACGGTCCGGACTCCGGTAATCACCTGCACCTGCCTGGAATGAGGAGCGCCGCGCTGACGTCACGCAGGTAAAGCAGCGCTTGCTCCACCCCCTCCACTAAAACAACAGCAACGACTGTCTAAATCAGGGGTCTGCAACCTTTAACACTTAAAGGTCGATTTCTCACTGACCACAAACCAGAAAAGCTACACATCCTTTAGGAAAAAAATAGTTGTAATTGTTGTTAATTTTATTAGAAAAATTAAAAAACTATTATTTTTTTTAGCATAAATAATAGAAATTTTGTGAGGAAATATATTTTTCCCCAAATATGAAAGTTTATAACTTTTAAACGAGGTTCACATACCCGCCTTTCAAAATAAAAGACGAACCTGTGTCATACAATATCATCTTAATTGGTAGATATAGTGCAGGGGTCGGCAACCTTTAATACTAAAAGATCAATTTGGGCTTGCTGGCTTCTGATCAATACCTCGAATGACTTACTTTAGCCTTTAAGAAAATGTAATACCACTTTTTGGATATAATGAATCTGAATTATATTTCTGCTTTGCCGTGAATAAAAACAGAAATATTAGGGGAAACTAGCATTTTCTCAAAATGTGAATTTTTTTTTTTTATTATTTTTTTTTTTACATAATCTCGTATGATTTCCTTTGAAAATAAAATATACTCTGTGCCAAACCAGATCACCCCACTATCATCCTACCAACCATTGTTGTGCAGCATAAGATAATGTGAACTTTAGACCTATAAAAGATCAAACTTTTTTTTTTACCAAAGTTTTGGTAAAAACGTTGAGAAGTTCAGTTAAAATCTGAAGCGTAGAGCAAGCAAGGCCTCTTCAGGGCTGCAGAGATGTAAAAATCTTGACATAGTTTATCTTCTAGGTTCACCTCAGCCAATCATTTATAAGCTTAACTAATCTAAACGAATTACAGGCTAATTTAGTAACTCTTATGTTAAAGAAAAAAAAGTATTTTTAAAATTTCTATAGACAGAGAGCCAATATGGAGAGGTAAAAGCGTCACATGTGGCTCTGGAGCCGCAGGTTGCAGACCTCTAGTATAGTGTAATGTCAGACATTTTATATATATATATATATATATATATATATATATATATATATATATATATATATATATATATATATATTTAAACATTTGTGATACTTCTTAGCCAGAAATTCATAAATCCAATTTTTAAAGGGGGTGTTAGGATATGATTTCAAATCAGATAAAATTGTCAATTAAACATCACCATGTTGTTGGATTTGATTTGATTTAGATCTATTTCAAGCAATAGCATTCGCTGATTAAATAAAGAACACAGATAGACCATTTCAAATATCAATTGATGATTAGAATATAAAGACCAAATAAAGATATTAGAAATGATCTTGACAGAATAATAATCATAAATAGACTGCATACATTAGATTCATTAGATGTGATTATCTGTTAAAGTCAAGCAAAGTTTAATGGATCCTTGTCGTGTTGAAATGCTCACGTGCAGCCTCTGAGATGAAGAGTTCCTCTATAACGTATTACATTCATCTGCCATCAAATCTGTGTCTTTGGGCCACACATCCCCAAACCATCAGTGATCTGCCTCCATCTTTCACAGAAGGAACAGTACTTTTTATAATGTACTATTTGTATTCTATCTATAGTTCTATCTTAGTCTCATCGCTCCAAATGACTTTGGTCCAGAAGTTTGGAGGCTTGTGTCTGTGTTGTTTGGTTTATTCTACCCTGAGCAATAATACATGTTATTGTAAAGAGCTTTCTTCCAGCAACTTGGCCATGCAGGCCATTTTCTTCCTCCCTATTGAATATCCAGAAACATCCACATACAGTTCTTCAGAGAGTCCTGGATCACAGCTGAAGTTATTTGTGGGTTTTTCTTTACAAACCTAACAATTTTTCAGGCAAAAAAAAAAAGTGACTGGCATTCTTAGTTCCTTGGATATCATCTTCTATCCCCTTCCTGATTATACTCACTGTAAAAAAAGAAAAGTTGGGCAAACTCAAAATTGTAAGGCAACAAACTTCAGGAGAATTTCAAGTTGAGCACTTAAACTCAGCATTTTCAGTTATGCTTTTAAGTTTGTCTTACTTTCAATTTTCAGTTTTTCTAACTCACATAAAAGTTAAGCAAACTTAAAATTTTAATTCTGACTACCTTGCCCAACCTGGATTCAAACTGAGGTTTCTTGAGTGCCAATCCTTCCCCCTGCCTACTGAGCTATCAGCTTGACTGATTCAGATGCTGATCTTAGCTATGATATAAGCCTTTACTCTCTCCATAATTAGCTTGTTTACATAAAAAAATTAAGTATCTCTCGGTCACATGTGATTTAAGCTATTGTTAAGACATTAAGTAGTTAGGGAGAAATACTGACATTTTTCAAGGGACGGATTTACTCAACCTTCTGAAGCAAAAAACACATGATAAAGTTTTAATGTTGCTAGCTTAATATAGCAGAAAAAACACACTAACAATTGATTTCCAACATTATTTGAACCAAAATAAATATGAGGGAACACTTACCTGGGCAGGCTGCTCCAACCAGTACTAACAGATACTGAGTCTACTTCAAGAACAACTCCAAAAGTTGGAGTTCCCGCATTTCACAACAAAAGCATGACAGTTAGCATAACTTTGGCAAGTTGTGGTGAACACCAACTTCAAGACATGAGTTCTGACAACTCAGAAAATAATGTTGAAGCACATAACTACTATGGTTTGTCGTACTAACTTAAATTATTGCACCTAATGAGTAAAACTTATATTTTCAAATCTTAACAACTTAAAATCCTTTTTCATCCCAAAAAATCCAAGTTGTTTTTTTTTACAGTGTGGTCAGTTACCTTTTCCCGTAGATCTTTTGACAGCTTTGTAGCTTTCCCTCATTCTCAGGATCCAGAAATGTTCATGCAGCAGTGAATGAAGAATGCAAGGGTCCGTTGGGAGCCCCAACACTCCAAGACCTGTTGAATCTACTTTTTCATCAGTCTGTCATATTTTTTTATATATATTAGAGATGTCAAAGATATTATACGTTTCCAAAAATCAACTGGGCAGTGGGAATAACAGCACCGGTACGGGATGTAAGATATAGATGCGTATCAAAAATTGATCAAACAATTGCAGTATTGTTTGGAAACCACAGATATGAACAAGATTATGTTGGTTAAAAAGTATAAATATCAACGAAGACGTAAATAATTGTAAAATGTCTGACAAACTGCAGTTTCTCTCTCTGTTTCTTTTCTACCATCAAAAGGACATCCAATCATAAGCTTGCTACTTCCAGGTCAATACCTGAATACTTTTCTCTGTTAAACTCCGTGCATTGTTATTTATAGCTTTAAATGCCAAATTAATAAGAAACATCTAGATTTTAGCATTTATTGTAAAAGAATTGGACTCATATGCTAGAAAAGATAGTTTGAATTCTTTATGTATCGATTCGTAAACCATGTTTTGAGATGCATATCTAAAAATAATTGTATATACACATATATATGTGTGTGGGGGGGGGGGGNNGTATGCTTTTTTCTTCATTTTTTTGTTTCTCACGTGGAGTTACTTTACATTTGTGATTTGTTGTGGGCTGTTGCTGCATTCAGTTAGATTGCCTCCCCTTGATCTGCCTTTTTCTGGCCTTGAGTGAAAGAACTGTTCATTAATATTTTTGTTGCATGTGGAAATTAATCTTAGACTCCAAGCTACAAACATTCAATGTAAGTTTATTAACAAGAGGAGAAATCCTTGTAAAGTTACGCGGAGCTGACAGAACAACAGGAAACGAGCCTTCTCTGGTCCAGATGGAAACAGGGGAAACCACCTGCGCACCTCAAAGCCAAACCTTTTTGCTCTGCGCGCTTACTCCACGGTTTACGGTCGTGGTCAGTCGCTGCTCTCTGGCGCCATCTGCTGGCAGAGCAGAGTTGTCCTCCTGTATTTGTTTCTGAACGCCAAACTTCACTTCCTGACGTTCGGCGTCCGGTTATTCCGGATTCGGCTGAAACAGGCGCGTGCAGTCGTTGGTGCGTGTGTCCGGCGGTGCCGCAGCAGAGTCCGGTTCTGGTCCTGATCCTGGTGCCGTCCCCGTTGCTGTCAGTCAGTGTCATTTCTGCGCGACGCGTGCAGTTCTGCCCCCGCGCACGGAGCGCCTCGTCCCCGCGCATTCAGCCACAATGAGCGAATACTTCAGCCTGTCGGACTGCGACGTGATCGGCTTCGACCTGGACCACACGCTGTGCCGGTACCACCTGAAGGAGACCTCGCGGGTGAGTGGGATGGGCGCGCTGCCGCGGTCGTGACGCCGCGCGCTGCCGCGCTCTGCTGCTCGCTCCGAGCAGAGAGAGGTCGTGGGCGCTCCGCGGTCACTCGGCTCGCGTGTTTCCGCCTGGCCTGTGTGGTGAAAACGCGCCTGTTCGTGCAGATGTGAGCGTCTGGACGGTGCACCGGAGCGGCTGGCGCCCTGCGGGACTGACGGGATGTGCGCGTGGCGGGCGTTTGGACATGCTCACATCCTGCAGATTCTCCCACGCTGTCATGAGCAGTGCGGACGGACTGGTTGGATGCGTGGATCCTGTGACACGCAGCTGCTGCATGCATGTGTGCAGCCTGCGTGGCCTGCAGCTCTGCAGGCCTGATAACATGTATGGATTCTCCTGTCATATTCATGCCGTCAGTGCAGGCTGGGGATTCATGAGAATGCAGCAGCACTGAATGCATCACGCACTGGTTACAAACATCTTTATTCTTAAAGTACAGGCACCAGTCATGAGGCATTAGCTGCATTTTGTGTCATAAAATGACACAAAAAAGTTGCTCTTTTGAGGTGTCAGAGAGACACACTGATGCTACTCCCAGTCTCAGTTGCTGAAAGATGCTAACAGCCTATATTCAGCATTTCCTTTTTATAAACTTGCTGCAACTGTTTCAATGTGTTCCTTTTAAGGATAGTCCCTCTCTGATCATCATTTGATCTATTTGTAAAGTGTTCCCAGTGGTCTTTTTTATTAAGATGATGCCGTTTTTAGTCTAAATCAAAAAGCCTGTATCACTTTCTAAGAAATAGTTTCTGCAGAGCAGCAGGAGTTCATTAGAAATTCATCTCTGAGTTGCCTGTTGGCACAGAGTAATCCTTACTGGACTTCCCATGACTCTCTCCTGCTAGCTTACCGCCCCTCACACCCCAACCTAACATAAGTAGTGCAACAAAAATGACTGGCAATTTTGGAGCTGTACAGTTTGTGCCCCGACCCGTGTATTTATCAAAAATATGATGTTTTTCCTAATGCATTTTGTCTGCTCCCAATTCACAACTATTTAAATAAAGAAATACTCAGAAATGCAATTTTATTAAATGTTTTTAATATACATTCTCTATATTCAGAAAAAAAACATCTGATGAAAATCCTGTTTTTATAGTTTTTAACATGTATTTGTGTCATTTTTCTTCTGAAAGAGAACATTTCTCCTTTTAAATCTGTCAATCAAACTGTCTTGGACAGACTCTGTTTGAATGAATGATCTTCTTTCCATCAACAGCTCTGCTGCA